>NC_140511.1:7031199-7141199 GCF_964339955.1 Pipistrellus hanaki
AGAGGAGGGAGAAGAGGGAGAGGAAGGAGAGGAGGGAGAGGAGGGAGAGGAGAGAGAGAAAGGAGAGGAAGAAGAGGAGGGAGAAGAGGGAGAGGAAGGAGAGGAGGGAGAGGAGAGAGAGGAAGGAGAGGAGGGAGAGGAGGAGAAAGAGGGAGAGGAAGGAGAGAAAGGAGAGGAGGGAGAGGAAGGAGAGGAGGGAGAGGAGAGAGAGGAAGGAGAGGAGGGAGAGGAGGGAGAGGAGAGAGAGGAAGGAGAGGAGGGAGAGGAGGGAGGGGAGGGAGAAGGAGAGGAAGGAGAGGAGGGAGAGGAGGGAGAGGAGAGAGAGGAAGGAGAGGAGGGAGAAGAAGGAGAGGAAGGAGAGGAGGGAGAGGAAGGAGAGGAGGAGAGGAGGAGGGTAGGGAGAGGAGAGAGAGGAAGGGAGAGGAGAGAGGAGGGTAGGAAGGGAGAGAGAGGAAGAGGAGGAGGGAGAGGAGGGAGGGTAGGGAGAGGAGAGAGAGGAAGGAGAGGAGAGAGAGGAAGGAGAGGAGGGAGGGAGGGAGGGGAGGGAGAGGAGGGAGAGGAAGAAGAAGAGGGAGAGGAAGGAGAGGAGGGAGAGGAGGGAGAGGAAGAGAAGAGGGAGAGGAGGAAGAGAAGGAAGAGGAAGCAGAGGACAGCAGAAAAGAGAGGCTGTGGGGAGACGCAGGCCTGGGCAGGGCTGTTTAAGGTGGGGGGTGGAGCGGGATTGAGGAGACACCTGTGGCAGGAAGCAGGAACCACATCCTGGTTCCTGGGAGGCAATGGGGAAAGGAGCAGCCTTCTCTGAGCCGCGGCTTTGGGGGCTGGGGCGGACCTGCCTGGGAGGTCTGGGTCAGCTGTGCCAGGCCTCTGTGGCGGGATAGAGGCAGCACCCACCTTGCAGCCCCACCACCTGCCGCTGTGCGACCTGGGACATTTGCCTCTTGGAACCTCAGTTTCTCACCTGTGAAATGCTGCTTCATGGGCGTGCTGCTGGGTGGGGCAGAGTGCTCACCTAGAGGCCTGGCACTGAGTCAGAGCCAGTAAAGGCTGCCGCTCTTAGAGGGGCCCCGTCACACAGCTGGTGAGGATCTGACAGCAGAGGCTTAGCCAGGGTTCTGCAAGACCCCCTCAAAAAAAGCAGCGGATGGGGACTGCCAAATGTCCCCCAGACGGATGGGGGCAGGGGAGGCTGGCGCCACACCCGGCTCTCGGAGGCCCTTCACTCCACGTGGGAAGAGGCTCCCATGTCCCTCCCCTCTCCCCCGGGCACCCCGTGACCAGGCACCGGAATAGATGTAGGTGTCTCCCTTCCGCTTTAGAGAGGAGAGTGCAGCGGCCGGCAGCTCAGGCTGAACATCGACCTAGGAGCCAGGAGGTCACAGTGCGATTCCGGGTCAGGCACATGCCCTGTTGAGGGCTTGGTCCCCAGTGAAGCGGGGCAGTCAATCCATGATTTCACTCTTTCTCTCTCCATTCCTCTCTGAAATCAATAAAAATATTTTTATTTTAAAAAATGTATTTTATTGATTTTGCAGAGAGGAAGGGAGAGGGATAGAGAGTTAGAAACATCGGTCAGCTGTCTCTTGCATACCCCCTACTAGGTATGTGCCCCCAACCAAGGTATATGCCATTGACCGAAATTGAACTGGATCCCTCAGTCCGCCGGCCGACGCTCCATCCCTGAGCCACCGGTCAGGGCAATAAAAATCTGTTTTTAAAAAATAAAGAGGAGATTGCAGGTTTGCCTAACCCAGGGGCCAGGGCGGGACTGAACTGGCAAAGCACAGAACTGAGGTTGGGCTGTGGGCTCATTTCTGCGCCCTGAGCTCCGGCGCTGCTGGGACCACAGCACCGCAGGTCGGGATTTGGGGGTGTGGTGTGCTCACTCCTCCACACACGCCTGCCCGCCCGACTGGGCTGCGGAGGGGCTCCTGGGGCTGCTGCTGCCCTGTCCACTCCCCCTGCTTCTCCCGGGAGGGCCCTGCGGCCTGTGCGTGGGAGCCACTCTGCCCTGGGAGGACAGCGGGGCCGCCAGGGGCTGGGTCAAGGCTGCGGCTCTGCTCCTGCTCCTGTGACCTCAGAACGCGGTCAGCTCCTCGCAGGCGGGCCTCCCGCCTCCGGGCTCCCCCCCCCCTGCTGGGCCCGTCACATCTGAAGGGCCGGTTTGTTCTTCCATGTGTTTATTGATGTCAGAGAGGACGGGAGAGGGAGAAACATCAGTGATGAGAGACATTGAGCAGCCACCTCCCGCATGCCCCACGCTAGGGATGGAGTCAGGCCCGGGTGTGTGCCCCGGCCGGGAATGGAACGGTGACCTCCTGGCTCACAGGTTCCCTCAGCCCTGAGCCGCGGCCGGTCTGTCCCCAAAGCGCCCGGGCTGCTCCCCTCTCCAGGCGCTCTCGGCCGCCCGCACTCGGCCCAGCTGCTGCTGCGGCGTCCCGCATCCTCTGGGCTCATTGCCGATGGTCCCCCGGAGGCTTCCTGCCGCCCCAGGAGCCAGCACCCCCTCCCCCAATGCTCCCGGCGGCCACATGCAAGGCAGGGTGGCAACGAGGACCCTCTTGGTGACCTCACGGTTCCTGTCTCTGCGCTGTCCTCAGTGGACGCCCGCACGAGGCTGTTGCGGCTCCAGGGGGAGTGAAGTGCAGAGAGGCCGGACCCAGCACCGCTGGCCTTGGCCGCCACCCCTCTGCCCTCAGCCTTGTCACTGCCATGGCCCAGCGGGCTCCGTGTGGCCAGCAGCCACCACCGAGCCCAGGCCGTCCTAACGGCTGACGAGGAGCCAACAGTCAACACAGTGCTGCACTCCACAGGAGCAGAGGACAGCCGTCCGCGGGGAGCGGAGACAGGGAGAAGAGAGACTTTCAAACAGAAAAGCCCGAGGAGGCCTCGCGGCAGCTGGGCAAGGCTTGGATGTCCAGGTGGATTGGTCAGCCCTACTTGGGCAGTGCCGGAGGGTAAACTTCCACCCCACTCTGACGCCAGCAGCGCCGTCTACCATACATGCACTGAGCCCGTGAAGTGAGAGAGAGAGTGGGTCAGAAAAAAACCTCTAAGGAAACAATGGCTCCACACAGCACATGTAGTGAAAGACCTTAATTTAGAAATCCAGAAAGCTCAGGGAGCCCTGACAAAGTAAACATAAAACGCTCCTAGGCACATTATGATCAAAGTCTGAATCCAAAGGTAAGGACGATGTCCTGGAAGCTTCCAGGGAGGAACCATGATGAAATAGTGGCTAACTTCTCCTAAATACTTCCAGTCCACACTGCAGTGAGAGCATCGTCATTGTAACAAGGCAGGAAATAGAGACGAAGACACGAATATTGGGAAGGAAGAAGTAAAACAATGTGTCATCACAGATGACATGATAGTTTTGTGGATAAAAACCTTGCTAGAGCTAATAAGTAAATTTAGCAAGGTTGCTGGATACAAGGACAATATATACCCATAAATTTTAGTTCTACATACAAGCAGAAAATAATTGGAAAATGAAAAATTTCATTGACAGCAGTATCTATAATAATAAAAGTGTAATCTGAAAATTAGACCAGATGTCCTTCCGGATGATCTTCCGGACAAAGCTGAGGCTGAGAGGGAAGCTGGGTCCCAGGTTCCTGCCAGCAGCTGGAGGGAAGCCAGTGCCAGCAGCAGGAGAAGGAAGGCCTACTCTTGCACGAATTTCATGCATGGTGCCTCTAATTATAAATAATAAAAAACTTAGCAAAGTCTTTTTAAAAAGGTGCACTAGCCAAAACTGGTTTGGCTCAGTGGATAGAGCATCAGCCTGTGGTCTGAAAAGCCCTAGGTTCGATTCTGATCAAGGGCATGTACCCTGATTGAGGGCACATACCCAGTAGAGGGTGTGCAGGAGGCAGCCGATTGATGTTTCTCTCTCATCATTGTTTCTAACTCTCTATCTCTCTCCCTTCTTCTCTGTAAAAAATCAATAAAATGTAAGAAAATGTGCACTAAAGTTAATAGCACCCAAAATTACAAAATATTGTGCACTGAAAATTATAAAAAGATTGCTAAGTGAAATTTAGAAAGACCTAAAAAAATGGAGAGATATACAACACTTATGAACTGGAAAGACTCAACCTTGAAAAGGTCATTTTTGCCACAGTAACCCGTAGGTTTAATGTATCCCAGTTATTATCCTAGCAGGCCTCACTGATAGAATTTTATAGGCTCACTCTGAAATGTATATGGATGTTCAAAAGACCAAGATAACCCTGCAAAAGCCAATCAAAGCTGAAGAATTTATATCAGATTACTGTAAGACTTACTACAAAGCTGTAGCAATCAAGACAGTGCTCCATGGACATGAGGATAGACCAACTGGCCAATAGGATACAACAGGGGTTCTAGAAATAAACTTGCACTAGCATAGTGAGTTGGTTTTAATAGAGAGGTCAAAGTGATTGTATGGAGAGAACATCCTTTAACAAATGGTGCTGAGGATTGGGAAGGATGGCTGTGATGGGAAGGCAGACTGAAGATATTGTGTGAGAACGAAAGGAGGGTGTATGCTCAACAGGGAGTGTTTATTTGTGAGTTGAGGGGCAGCTATCTTCCAAGGAACTATTGGGGACTGCCAGTCAGAGTCCCGCTGACCGGGCAGCCTCCACTGCTGCTGAAATCCCTCCTGGAGCAACAGGCTCTGATGCAGAGCCCGCGCCATCTTGGAAGGGAGAGTGGCTGTTATCAAAGTCTAAAAATCCCAGGAATCTACACCACCACCACCCAGGGAACAGCAGTGAACCCAGGAACACTAGACCCCAAGCAACGTGAGTACACGGACTCAGAGGAGCTCTGCACTCCTCTCAGAAAGCTCAGGTTCTGCCTGGGGTGAGGTGAGGTCTGTGACCCAGGCAGGAGAGAGAAGCACGCACAGTGGGAGCTAGAGAATCCGGGGAAGTCTGCGCCCCAAAAATCCATGGCCGTTGGGAGTCCGAGGACTGCTAACAGAAGGGAACTCTAAAAAGCAATCCTGAACGGGGCGCAAAAGGGCAGCCTAAACATTTTAACAGCTTAGACCCAAGGGGGACAAAAGACTGCACAGACTTGCACTCAGCATCAGAGAGTAAAAGTTGGGCACTTACTCTGGCTCTTTTTTCTTTTTCTCTTTAAATCCTTGCTTCTGATTACTAAGCCCAGAACATAGGATCACCCAGCTGGGGACACCCTCAGAGACTGTAGGGGGAAGTTGTTTTTCTGGAACCGGGGGATCAGAGCAGGAATAACCACCAGAGAGCCAGCTCTGGGGCAACCCATTCCTCCAAACCGGTATTAAGTGTGACAGGAAAAACAAAATCTAAGCATTTGGCTAGAGAGGACCTATACACCCTGAGGTCAATCCAGAAACACTGCCACCCAGGGGTTGAATCACAAATTGGCTCTTGTATAAACACAAATAAAGGAATACAGAAAATCGAGAAACACTGCCTGCTTAAAAATCAGGACTGGCTTACCACAGTGAGGACCAGTGGACACAGGGAACTGCAATACCGTCCTGACTAGCACACAGGCGTGCCAATCAGAACAGTAGAGGAAGTGAATGACCTTCACTACTTAAGTAAAAATCTTTACTTAAGAAACTATTTTTTTCTTTTTTCCTCACTTGATTTTTACCTTTTTAATTATTACATTTTAAAAATCAGTATTATTACTACTACTATTTTACCATTTTTAAAGTGTCATTTCATTTTCTCTTTATTTTATTTTGGATTAGTGTTCTACATTCTATTTTTATCTTTCCTTTAGTATCATTTTTACTCTACCTCAACTTTACCTTTATGCCAACACTTTCTTTCTCACTTTCCCCTTTTGTTGTCCTGTCCCTCTTACCCTATTTCTGCTTTATATTTTCCCTATTCCTTCTTTTTATCCCCTGTTAAAATTTCACCTTACTTATTTAATTTCTATATATCTAATTTTCAACCCCCTACATACATACCCTGTTTCCCCAAAAATAAGACAGTGTCTTATATTAATGTTTGCTCCCAAAGATGTGCTAGGTCTTATTTTCAGGGAATGCCTTATTTTTCCATGAAGAAGAATACAGTACACATTTATTGTTAAATGAAAATAAAGAAAATTTATTACCTGTATATGGTACAGTAGTACGGTAGTTGTCAACACAAACCAGACAAACTGTGAATCCTACAGTATCAAGAATTTACTCATTTATTCAATGACAATCATGTCATCCATCTTCTGGAACATCATCATAACAATCCAATTCCTGAATTTCTTGTGACTCTATTTCTTTCAGAATCAGTGGACAAAATCTCTCATGTTTAGCCTAGGGGGGGGCCTTATTTTTTGGGGGGATGCCTTATATTTCACTCAGAAGGAAACCTATAAGTAGGTCTTATTTTTGGAGGATGTCTTATTTTCGAGGAAACATGGTAGGATTGGAAATTAGTTTATACATACCTCTCTCTTCTCTTTCTTCACTATCCAAAATTTTTCTCTCTGTCCTTTTGTTGCTGTTTGCTTGATTATTGATTATATTTTTTATGCTTGTTTGTGAGATTGTTTCACTTTTCCTTTTTTGTTTTATTTTTTGTTTGTTTGTTTTTTGTTCTGGTTTTCCTCACCTCACTTGATATTAGTTGTTGTTTGTAGTTTGCATTCATCTCTAGGAATTTGTTGCTTGCATTTGTTGTGATTAGTGGCTGTTCTATTGGAGTTTTCTCTTCATATAAATATTTTTCTCCTTTTCTTTTTTTATTCTTTCTTTTCTCTCTGATTTTTTTTCATTTTCTCAATTTCATTTTTCACACCATTTCTCCTCCTCCTCCTCCTCTTCCTCCTCTTCTTTCTTTCTTTCTTTCTTTCTTTCTTTCTTTCCTTTCCTTCCTTCCTTCCTTCCTTTCTTTCTTTCTTTCTTTCTTTCTTCTTTCTTTCTTTCTTTCTTTCTTTCTTTCTTTCTTTCTTTCTTTCTTTCTTTCTTTCTTATCCCCTAATTCTCTTTTCTCTGGTGGTCACCTTTATTTGGGGTTATTAGTATAGTGAATACATTTGTGTTCAGTCCCTTGTGTATTGTGCCTTGTTGTGTTTTATTTTGTTCCTTTTAGCCAATGCAGGAGAGAGAGAGAACTACATAACATCCAGAGAAGAGAGATCATGGGGAGACAAAGAAAAAGCCCTCATATGAAAGAAAAGGAGGCATCACCAGAAAAGGCAGTAAATGAAATGGAGGCAAACAACCTGTCAGAGAAGGAATTCACAGAAATGGCCATAAGGGGGCTGAAAAAAATGGAAGTCAAATTCAACAATATGTATAAGAACCAAGAGGAAATGAAGAACCAAGAAGAAATGAAAAAGACATTGCTGATATAAAGAACTCAATATAAAGCATCAACAGTAGACTATAAGAAGCAGAGGACTATGTCAGAGAGCTTGAAGAAAAGTAGGAAAAAATACCCAAGCAGAGCAGCATATAGAAAAAAAAAAATTAAAAAACAGGAGGAGAGCCTAAGGGAACTTTGGGACAACACGAAACGAAATGACATCCACATAATAGGGGTGCCAGAAAGAGAGGAAACTGAGCAAGAAATAGAAAACCTGTTTGAAGAAATAATGTCAAAAAACACAAATCCAAGAAGCTCACAGAGTCCCAAACAAAATGAAGCCCAAAAGATCAACACCAAGGCACATTGTAATTAAACTGGCAAACAGTTTAATTACAACGACAAAGTAAGAATCTTAAAGTGGCCAGAGAGAGACAGAAAGTTACCGACAAAGGAACTCCCATCAGCTAGCAACTGACTTCTCAACAGAAACTCATCAGGCCAGAAGGGAATGGAATGAAATATACAAAGTCATGCAAAGAAAGGATCTGAATCCAAGAATTCCGTACCCAGCAAGGCTATCAATCAGAATTGAATGTGAAATCTGGAGCTTCACAGAAAAAAAAGGACTAAGGGAGTTTATTACCACCAAGCCAGTAATGCAAGAAATGCTCAAGGGTCTGTTGTAAAAAAAGAAAAAAAGATAAAAGAAAGAAAGAAAAGAAATAGGAAGCAAAGAAAGAACACAGGGCCGAAAAATTAAAATGGTGACAAATAACTACCTATCAGTAATAACTTTAAATGTAAATGGATTAAAAGCCCCAATCAAAAGACATAGAGTAGCTGAGTAGATAAGAAAACATGACCCAGCTGAAACCAGTTTGGCTCAATGGATAGAGCATCAGCCTGCGGACTGAAAGGTCCCAGGCTCAATTCAGGTCAAGGGCATGTACCTTGGTTGTGGGAACATCCCCAGTGGGAGGTGTGCAGGAGGCAGCTGATCGATGTTTCTCATTCTTTATTCCTCTCCCTTCCTCTCTGTAAAAAATCAATAAAATATATTTTTAAAGAAGAAAACATGACCCATATATCTGCTGTCTACAAGAAACTCCCTCCCCCCCCCCCAAAAAAAAGACACACATAGACTGATGGTGAAGGGATGGAAAAAGGTTTTTCAGGAAAAGGGAAATGAAAAAAAAGCTGGGGTAGCAATACTTATATCTAACAAATTAGATCTCAAAGTGAAGGAATAAAAAGAGATAAGGAAAGCCACTTCATAATACTAAAGGGAACAATCCAACAAGAAGAAATAACTCTGGTAAACATATATGCACCCAATACAGGAGCACCCAAATACATAAATAAATAAATAAATAAATACCAACTTATGTAACATATCAAGGGAGAGATTGACAGCAATAAAATCATAGTAGGGGACTTTAATACTCCACTGTCACCATTGGACAAATCCTCTAAACAAAAAATCAGCAAAGAAACATCAATCTTAAATGACTCACTAGATTAGGTGAAATTAATTGATCTTCAGAATATTTCACCCCAAAACCACAGAATATACATTCTTCTCAAGTGCACATGGGTAATTTTCAAATATACACCATATATTGGGTCACAGGCAAAGTCTCTTCAAATTCAAGGAGATAAAAATGATATCCAGCATCTTCTCGGATCATAATGGCGTAAAACTGAAAATCAACTACAATAAAAACAATCCAAAGAAATCAAACACATGGAGACTAAACAGCATGCTATTTAAACAACGACTGGATTACCATAGAGATCAAAGAAGAAATAAAAAAGCAAAACGACAATGAAAACAAAACAACCCAAAATCTATGGGACACAGCAAAAACATTCTTGAGAGGGAAGTTCATAGCTCTATATGCCTACTGCAAAAAACAAGAAACAATGATAATAGCCGGGAATGGTTTGGCTCAATGAATAGAGCGTCGGCTTGGGGACTGAAAGGTCCCGGGTTCAATTCCGGTCAAGGGCATGTACCTTGGTTGCGGGCATATCCCCAGTAGGGGTGTGCAAGAGGCAGCTGATCGATGACTCTCTCTCATTGATGTTTCTAACTCTCTATCTCCCTTCCTCTCTGTACAAAATCAATAAAATAAAAAAGAAAAAAAGAAACAATGATAATAAATTACCTAACACTACAACTCAAAGAGTTAGAAAGAGAGCAACAAGAAAAGCCCAGTGTAGGCAGAAGGAAAGAAATAATAAAGACCAGAGTGGAGATAAATGACAAAGAGAGAAAAAACAAAACACAAAAAAACAAACAACAACAAAAAAGATAAAAAAAACAAGAGCTGGTTCTTTGAAAGGATAAAGAAGATTGATGAACTTCTAGCCAGGCTCACCAAGAAGCAAAGAGAGAGAACCCAAATAAACAAAATCAGAAATGAAAGAGGTGAAATAACATAAACACAAAGTATTGTTAAAAAAAAAATACTATGAACAGGAGAGAAACCAAGATGGCGGCATAGGTAAACACCTAACTGCAGCCTCACACAACAATTTCAAAAAAATACAACCAAAATGCAAAATGGACATTATCGAGAACTACAGGAAAGTTGACTGACTGGAAATTCTGCAACTAGAAGGAAAGAGAAAACCAGAAGGAAAATCAGAGGAGCTATAAAAGCCTCAGGTACAGAGACACAGTGCGCGCGTGGGGAGAGGACTGAGCCAGAGAGGAGGGGTGGCTGAGTGCCTGGTTGGCGTTCCCTAGAAGGAAGGAGACAAAAACTTTGGACTGTGCTGAACCCCAGTTCCGACTGCACTGAACCCGAGTTCTGGGCAAGACCCTGGGGATCCAGGCTCATACAGAGGGAATCTAGGCTGTAAGGTGAAACTCAGGGGAGTGGCAAAAGGCAGAGTCCTGGAGGTGCACACATTCCGCGCAGAGGACGGACTGTTGACTGTGCCACTGGATTGCCCTAGCGGGAAGAAGACAAAATCTCCGGACTGCGCTGAACCCCACTTCTAACCCCACTTCCAACTGCACTGAACCCCAGTTCTGGACTCATTGGGGGAGAGACTAGACCATGTGCTAGCGGGTGAAACTCAAGGGCATCTTTCTCTCAGAGGTGCTTGCAGCGAGTACCAAAGGACACTGAAGAACACTGAGACTCAGGAACCTCATAGGGGGCGGGGCTGACGGAATCCAAAGCTGTAGGCTCCACCCTGAAACTCTGCCCCATCCAAGCTGAGCACAGAGGCTTTTTCAATTTTCCAAGTCTAGTCAAATAAGGCTGTCTCTTAGCATAGACACAGCTGATCCTCACAGCCAATTACCTCCCAGTGATATCAACAACAATCAAGACTTAACTACAAAAGGCTGTACACACAGTCCACAAAGGGGTGCACCAAGAATGTCCACCTCAGGTAACTTGGGAGGCTGACCCACTGAACGATATAGGACACCTTAGCACACAAAGCCACCCTACCAACTCAGGGAAGCTGTGAAAATGCCAAGACAAGGAAACAGATCACAAATGAAAGAGGAGGACAAAAAGCCACTGGATATAGAGTTCAAAACCACGCTTATAAGGTTTTTCAAGAATTTCCTAGAAAAGGCCGATAAAATAAATGAGACCTATGAGGATATTAAAAGGGATCAAATAGAAATAAAGAATACATTGTCTGAAATAAAAAAAAATATTATACAGAGTCCTAAAAACAGAATGGAAGATCACAAGAATCAAGTCAAAGACTTGGAACATAAAGAGCCAGAAGACACTCCTCTGCAGAAGCAAGAAGACAAGAGAATCCAGAAAGTTGAAGATTATGTAAGAAAGCTCTGGGATAACTTCAAGCAAACCAACATCAGAATTATGGGGGTCCCAGAAGAAGAGAGAGCAAGATACCGAAAACATATTGGAAGAAATAGTGACAGAAAATTTCCCCCACCTGGTGAAAGAATTAGACTTGCAAGCCCAGGAAGCACACAGAACCCTAAACAAAAGGAATCCAAAGAGGACCACACCAAGACACATCATAATTAAAATTCCAAGAGCAAAAGACAAAGAGAGAATATTAAAAGCAGCAAGAGAAAAGCAGGTAGTTACCTATAAAGGAGCACCCATACAATTGTCAACTGATTTCTCAACAGAAACCATATCGGCCAGATGGGAATGGCAAGAAATATTCAAGGTGATGAATAGCAAGAACCTACAGCCAAAAATAATCTACCCAGCAAAGCTATCACTCAGAATCGAAGGCCAGATAAAAAGCTTCACAAATAAAATAAAAAAGCTAAAGGAGTTCATCACTGCCAAATCAGAATTATATGAATTGCTGAAGGGGGTTCTTTAGGAAGAGGAAGAAAATAAAAATAAAAATTAGAAACAAAAAATACGTAACTATCAACAAGTGAATCTAAAACCCAAGGAAATTTAAAAATCTGCTGAACAATATTAACTGGTGAATATAATAGAATCAGAGGTATGGAAGGGGAGTGGACTGATGATTCTCAGGGAAAAGGGGAGTGGGGGGGGGGTGCAGGAAGAGACTGAACAAAAACTGTGCACCTATGGATGAGGACAATGGGGGGTGGGGAAAGGGCAGAGGGTGGGGTGGGAACCTGGTGGAGGGGAGCAAAGGAGGGGAAAATGAGAAACATTTGTAATAATATGAACAATAAAGATTTATTAAGAAAAGAAATATTAACGTACAAGATAAATTTGTGGTTTTATTGTGCTGAGTGTGTCAAAGTTAGTATTGCTGGTTTTATTAAAAAAAATAAAAGGTTTGTCTTTCTATTATGTGCTGGAAAATTTAACATCATTGGAATGATCTGATTATTGAAATTTAAATTTAACCTGTGAAATTAAACCTGGAAATAAAGTGATTCCTTTAATAGAGCAAAGGGCCAATTTAAAAAATAATAATAATAACTACTGGTGTAAACTATCATTCTTAGCATACATTAATATGTCACTGAAAATACTAATACAATGGCCATTGTATCTACAAAAGTCTGAATATTTAGGTTATAAGAACGCATAAATAAAAAAATTACTAAACATAAAAAAATACTATGAACAACTCTATTCCAACAAACTGAACAACCTGAAGGAAATGGACATATTCATTAAAAAATACAAGCTTCCAAAACTCAATCAGGAAGAATCTATACAGATCAATAGGCCAGTAACTATGGAAGAAATTGAAGCAGTCATCAAAAAGCTTCCAGCAAACAAAAGCCTGGGGCCAGATGGCTTCACAGGGGAGTTTTACCAAGCATTCAAGGAAGAACTAAAACCTATCCTCCTCAAACTATTCCAAAAAATCCAAGAGGAAGGAACACTTCCAAGCTCCTTCTATGAAGCCAGCATCACCCTAATACCAAAACCAGATAAAGACAACTCAATGAAAGAGAAATACAGGCCAATATCCCTCATGAACATAGATGCCAAAATCCTCAACAAACTTTTAGCAAATCAGATCCATTAGAAAGATCATACACCATGACCATGTAGGATTTATCCCAGGGATGCAAGGATGGTACAATATCTGCGAATCAAAAAACGTGATACATCACATAAACAAATTGAGAGACAAAAATCACAGAAAGAGGCGGAGCACCCAGGAAGAAAGAGGAGGAGCACCCAGGAAGAAAGAGGAGGAGTACCCAGGAGGAAAGAGGAGGAGCACCCAGGAAGAAAGAGAAGGAGCACCCAGGAGGAAAGAGAAGGAGCACCCAGGAGGAAAGAGGAGGAGCACCCAGGAAGAAAGAGAAGGAGCACCCAGGAGGAAAGAGAAGGAGCACCCAGGAGGAAAGAGGAGGAGTACCCAGGAGGAAAGAGGAGGAGCACCCAGGAAGAAAGAGAAGGAGCACCCAGGAGGAAAGAGAAGGAGCACCCAGGAGAAAAGAGGAGGAGCACCCAGAAGGAAAGAGGAGGGTGGTGGGGTGGGGGGTGGGGTAGGGGTAGGGAGGAGAGGATGAGGGGTGGAGTGGAGGGGGTGGGGTGGGGGTCGGGTGATGTGAGGTGGGGTGGGGGTTGGGGAGGTGGGGTGAGATGGGGTGGGGTGGGGTTGGGGTGGGGGTGGGGTGTGGGTGGGTTTGGGGGGAGGTGGGGTGGGGGGAGGTGGGAGGGGGGAGGGGTGGAGTGTGGGTGGGGTGGCGTGGGGGGGTGGGGGGTGGAGGGGTGTGGGTGGCAGCACAGCAGGTGGAGAAAGGAGCCGGAGGCCGGCAGAGTGGGGAGGGCGGGCTCCCGCTGGGGGGCAGGGAGCGGGCACCAGGCAGAAGCGGGCGGATCTGGGCGGGGCTCCGTCTGCTGTGTTGTGTGCTGGAGGCATGAGGAGCCCATTAGACCCTTCCGATAAAAGGGCCAATGAACTTGAAGATCACAATAAAAAAAAAACCAAAATAGAGCACAGGCAGAAAATACAGGAAATGAAGGAACTCAGTGCCCGGGACCGGCCAGCACGGCCCCGCAGGTAACGGCAGCAGGAGGAGGGAGCAGCGGGCACAGAGCAAATGGCTAAGACAGTTTTGGGCTAAAATGTTCCCCATTTTGCTAAATAGTATAAACCAACAGATTCATGAATCCAATGGACCCAAATAGAAAAAAAAATTCAATGACATCTAGGAACACCATAATCAAATTTCTGGAAACCTGTGATAAAGAACATCTCAAGAGCAGACGAGGAAAAGGGGAACAGAGGTGAGAATCCAGCGCGGCCGGGACAGGAAGTGGCGTTGCGGGGAAGGCAAGGCCTGCGTCTGGGGCTCAGGAAGTAGCTGTCTCAGAGGGAACGGGGGACGGTCCCCAGCCGCCCAGCGCCCGCTGCACTGCGCTGCCCGCCAATGATTGTGTGTGTTTCCTTTTGAGATGGTTTGAATCAGTGGTCGCCAACTGGTGGTCCTTGAGGTCTGAAAGGTTGGCGACCGCTGGTCTGAATGACGTGCTTGTTACGAAGCGAGTTCCCCAAGAGATGAACCACCGGAGCCAATTTGATTAAGCATGCAAGAGTTTATTACAGATTCGAATCCGGGCTCAAACCTTGGCTGACACAGCAGCCTGCAAACACCCAGGTGAGAGCCCCGATGGAGGGGCAGTCCCTCCTCTTATACCTCTTTTTCCCCACCCCTCCCACCGTTGGTCTGTCACACACAAGCACCGTGCTGCTCACCAGCGAGCCAGGCCGCACGTCAGAGCCAGCTCTGCCAATGCTGGGCCTGGGGCTTCTCGCATTTGACCACCTTTGCCAAGGCCTCCCGCACCCACCATGATATAACTTTTTATTCAGCAGACAGTGTCCTGGAGGCCCTAGCCAATGAAGTCATTTAAGAAAAGACATAAAAGGTATGTTGTTATAAAGGGAAGATTCAAAATTTTTTACTTACAGTCAGCATAATTATCTATCTGAAAAAATAATAATAACAATTATAATAACATAAAAACATGAACTGCTTAGGGACAAATTATCAAAATTCATGCAGCACACTGACACTGCAAAATACTGCCGGGAGCAATTAAAGATGAGCTAAATAAATAGAGACAAATTCTCGGCGGAGTCGGTGAGGTGGATTGGCGTCGGGAAGGAGCAGAGGCAGCTGTGGAGAGAGCTGTTTCTCCTCATTTAAAATCATTGGAAAAGTTCACTGCGACAGAGATGTCGATGCCTTCGGGGACCATGGCTCCTGGACAGCACGTGGAAGGGAGCCGTGTGCCGAGCATCAGGAGGGAGACCGGGCAGGATCACACACAGGCCTCGAAGACCTCTTTCCGGCCCGCAGACTGTTCTCCCGGCACCGTGGCGCCCAGGGTCCTCACGCTTACTCCTGCCGCCAGGGGGTGGGCTGCCGTCCACGGCCTCCCCGCAGCGGGAGCACCGACTGCTGTCCTGTTGGAAGGCTTCCCGTGGGGAGCTGATAAACTGGCCATGAGATAAATCCAGCCACTCACTGTCCTTCCACACATTGGGGGTGGTTTTTACGTTTTCAAGTGGTCAGGGGAAATCTGAAGATGAATAACATCGTGTGCCATGTGAAATTCACATTTTAGTATGCATACATGCAGTGTCACTGACACCAGCCATGCCATCTCATTTACATGTGGCGGGTGCAGCTTCGGCTACAGCAGGAGAGGTGAGTGGTTGTGACAGACTGCGCGGCCCACAAAGCTTAAAATGCATGCGCTTTGGCCCCTTCTAAAAAGTGTACTGACTCCGTCCCGGCCCTTTGCTCAGGACACAGTGTTTGCCTGCGGGACTGAGGGGTCCCAGGTTTGAGTCTGGTCAGGGAGCACGTGCCCGGGTTGTGGGCTTGGTCCCGTGAGGGGTGTGCAGGAGGCAGCCGATCAATGATTCTCATCATTGATGTTTCTATCTCTTTCTCCCTCTCCCTTCCTCTCTGAAATCAATAAAAAATATTTTTTTTTAAATTTATTGACTCCTGTTATAAACTATATGTAAAGGGCTGAAGGTTACTTGAAGATGTATATTTTAAAATCTAAGACAACCACTAAAAATAAAGAGGAATAGCTAGTGTGTAACTTGTAAAAGGATTTTTAAAAACTCCTCAATCCCAAAGAAGGTAGAAAAATGGGGGAAATGAACATAGAACTTATGGGCTAATAAAAAGCAAATAGTGCCAGGCCACTGATGCTCAATGGTTGAGCATCGAGTTATGAACCAAGAGATCATGATTCAATTCCTGGCCAGGGCGCATGCCCAGTATGGGGTGTGCAGGAGGCAGCCAATTGCTGATTCTCTCTCACCACTAATGTTTTTGTCTCTCTTTCCCTCTCCCTTCCTCTCTGAAATTAATAAAAATATTCTAAGAATCAAACAGCAAGATGACAGGCTTATACCAAGTAATAGTAATAATTATATTAAATATAACTTGTCTAAATACTCCAATTAAATAGCAGTGATTGTTGGATTGGATAAAAAGTGTGACTCAACTATATGCTGTTAATAGAAAAATCTTATTTATATAAGATTTATATCGGTAGGATTAAAAATAAAGATAATAGTAAGTAGGGCCCTAACTTGTGTGGCTCAGTGGATAGAGCATAAACCTGTGGACCAAAGGGTCCTGGGTTCGATTCTGGTCAAGGGCACGTGCCTCGGTTGTAGGCTCCTCCCTGGACTATGCAGGAGGCAACCAATCGATGTGTTTCTCTCCCATCTATTTTCTCTCTGTCTTTCCCTCTCTCCTCCACTTTCTCTAAAAATCAGTGGAAAAAATCCTTGGGTGAGAAGTAACAAAACTAAAAAACAAAACAGAAAAAGAAAACTAAGTAGGACATCAGCACTGTGACAGTCTGCGGTCTGCCCAAGAGATAAGGACTCTGGAGACAGACCTGGCCAGGGGGGAAAAGTTAAAAAAAATAAAGTCAGTTGTAACTCAGTGCCAGGAATTCCTTTGTAGTAAGATATGCAGACCTCCCTCCAGACCTGGCTAGGAGATTGGCGTCATCAAAACAGCAGCATCCTACACTTCTGTTTGAAGTCAGAACAGACATTCTGCTGAGGCAAAAACAGGCCAGGTAGTGTAAACTACCTGAGAAATAGCTCAGGACGGCCAGGTCTTTGTCCTGAGGGGCCAATCTGGGAGTGACAGACCAACGGTGGGAGGGGTGGGGAAAAAGAGGTATAAGAGGAGGGACTGCCCCTCCATCGGGGCTCTCACCTGGGTGTTTGCAGGCTGCTGTGTCAGCCAAGGTTTGAGCCCGGATTCGAATCTGTAATAAACTCTTGCATGCTTAATCAAATTGGCTCCGGTGGTTCATCTCTTGGGGAACTCGCTTCGTAACAAGCACGTCATTCAGACCAGCGGTCGCCAACCTTTCAGACCTCAAGGACCACCAGTTGGCGACCACTGATTCAAACCATCTCAAAAGGAAACACACACAATCATATCAACTAATGCAGAGGGCATTCTTGAAAAAATTTAACATAGATTCCTAATAAAATCTTGGCAACCAGAAATAGAGAAAAACTTACACAACCTGCCAAGGCTGTCCACAAAAACCTGCTGCTCCCCACCCCGGGGGAGGCCCTGCTCCCCACCCCGGGGAGGCCCTGCTCCCCACCCCGGGGAGGCCAGGCCCTGCTCCCCACCCCGGGGAGGCCAGGCCCTGCTTGGATCAGGAGCAAGGCAAGGACGCTGGTCAGGAGGACTCCGGGTCCCGGTAAGGGGGGCGGTGGCCCGGACGCGGTGGGTCGCGGGGGCACCACCACTGCTGGATGGGGGTGTGGAGCACAGGTGACGGCCGTGTTCGCCTGGCACCCATTGCCTCACAAAGCTACAGTGTCTTCCTTGTGAGGAGACTGAGCTTTCTACACAAGCACCGTGCTGCTCACCAGCGAGCCAGGCCGCACGTCAGAGCCAGCTCTGCCAATGCTGGGCCTGGGGCTTCTCGCATTTGACCACCTTTGCCAAGGCCTCCCGCACCCACCATGATATAACTTTTTATTCAGCAGACAGTGTCCTGGAGGCCCTAGCCAATGAAGTCATTTAAGAAAAGACATAAAAGGTATGTTGTTATAAAGGGAAGATTCAAAATTTTTTACTTACAGTCAGCATAATTATCTATCTGAAAAAATAATAATAACAATTATAATAACATAAAAACATGAACTGCTTAGGGACAAATTATCAAAATTCATGCAGCACACTGACACTGCAAAATACTGCCGGGAGCAATTAAAGATGAGCTAAATAAATAGAGACATGCCATGTTATGGCCAGAAGACTTAATATAGTTAAGGTGTTAATTTTCCCCAAGTTGATCTCTAGATTTAATGTACTCCTAGTCAAAATCCCAGATTTTTTGAGAAATTGGCAAGCTGATTTTAAAATTCATATGGCGATGGGAAGGAGTGTAAAAGCAAGACAAAACAAAAACAACACACACACACACAACCTATGACAAAGAATAAGGAGTTAATTCCTGATTCCAAGACTTAGAATAAAATCACGGTGATTAAGACAGTGCATGGTGGTATCCAATAGCCTTTCAGATGATAGGGATGGGATGGATCCAGAAATAGACTAGCACCTCCCCAGTTACTGACTTTTCACACGGCACTAAGGCATTTCAATGAGGAAAATAACAGTCTCTCCCATGAAAAATGCTGAAACAGTTGGATCTCTAACTTACTTTTTAAAATGACCCTTGTCTCATACCACAAACATTTAACTTAAAGTAGTGGGTCAAATTCATAAAATCTTTGAAATGTTGGTTTAGTCACGATTTTTTTAGAGGGGACACAGAAAGCACAACTTCTACAGGGGAAAATTAAATATATTGGACTTAAAATGAATGGAAACCCTTTGCTTTTAAAAAGACATAGTTAAAAAAATAAAAAGGCAAGACTCAATTGGGTAAAAATATTTGCAAAACGTATCCTATCTAATAAAAGGGTAATATGCAAATTAACCATCACTCCACTCAAGCCACACCTACCAGCCATGCCCACCAACCAATCAGAGCGAGCATGCAAATTAACCCCAACCAAGATGGCTGCAGCCACAGAGCAGTTGAGAGGCTTGGGTTTCAGTAGAGAAAGCCAAGCTTTCCACACACCCTGGCCGGCCTAGGCCTCCACTCAAGGATACAAAGTTTAAATTGTAGAAGATAAATCCCAAGAAAAATGGCGGCAGCCACAGAGATGGAGAGAGCAGGATAGAGTTGCCCCCGGCAACTGAGGAAGCAAAGCTTTCCACCTGCCCTGGCCGGCCTAGGCCTCCACTCAAGGCTACAAAGATGCAATTATAGAAGATATAGGAATCTCTTTCATGTCCTTCGTGGAAAGGGTTCCAATTCAGGGTTCGAGTTCTGGAGAAGGGCTGCACACAAATGAAAAGACTTGAAGAAATTCAATTTGGCGATATGGGGGCCAGGTGGTAGTCCAACTCTAGTGGGAGAACTACTCACTGCTCTGGCCCTGCCAGCCCTTTTATTGAGGCTTTGGGGAAGACATCTTAGGCAACATAAACAGATATTTACATGTAGCCCTTAGGCAGGAAATAACAGGAACTTACACGGGACACACAAGGTGGAGGCTGCTTCAGCTAACAATGTCTCAACTAAAGGGTGAGTGGTTAGAGTAATTAAGGTTGTTGACCAGCCTTCCTGGCTTCCTGTCAACATCTCTCTTTTATTTATTCATTTATTTATTTATTTATTTATTTACTTACTTACTTACTTACTTATTTAATATATTTTATTGATTTTTTACAGAGAGGAAGGGAAAGGGATAGAGAGTTAGAAACATCAATGAGAGAGAATCATTGATCAGCTGCCTCTTGCACACCCCCTACTGGGGATGTGCCCACAACCAAGGAACATGCCCTTGACCAGAATCGAACCCGGGACCTTTCAGTCTGCAGGCCGACGCTCTATCCACTGAGCCAAACCGATTTCGGCTCAACATCTCTCTTTTAGTGAAACTGATTTGTTTCCAGCAGAAGGTAAACAAATCCAAACAGAAATGGCGACAGCCAGAACAAGCAGAAGGCTTGGCTCCACTCCAGGCTATAAAGTTTCAATTGTAGAAGGTAAATAAATCCCAGATACCAGGGCCTCTGCTTGGTCACCAAGGGGCGTGGCTGGCCTGCAAACCACCAGAGGCCCCTCGCTCAGGCTACCCCACACCCCAAGGGAACCCCCACCCTGATCTGGGACACCCTTCAGGGCAAACCAACCGGCCCCCACCCATGCACCAGGCCTCCATCCTATCTATTAATAATAAAAGAGTAATATGCAGATTGACCATCACTCCAACACACAATATGGCTCCCACCATGTGGTCAAAGATCCTGTCCCTATGTGGACACAAGATGACCACTACAAGATGGCCAGCAGGAGAGGGCAGTTGAGAGGGACCAGGCCTGCAAGGGAGGGCAGTTGGGGGTGATCAAACCTTCAGAGGAGGATAGTTAGGGGTGACCAGGCTGGCAGAGGAGGGAAGTTGGGGGTAAACAGGCTGGCAGGAGAGCAGTTATACATCAATCAGCCTAGCATGGGAGTGGTTAGGGGTGATCAGGCTGGCAGGCAGAAACGGTTAGGGGCAATCAGAAAGGCAGGCAGGAGAGCAGTTGGGAGCCAGCAGTCCTGGATTGTGAGAGAGAGAGATGTCCTACTGCAGTCAGACATTCCTCAAGGAGTCCCAGATTAGAGAGGGTGCAGGCTGGGCTGAGGTACACCCCCCCCCCCCCCCCGGCTCCTGTGTCCCGACCTGCGGGGCAACAACGGGGGCACGCAGGAACCACCTAAGAGAATGAACAAACAAGGAACGCGAAAGAATGGGAGCAAGACAAGGTTCTGATCAAGCTCCGATTTTATTCTCTGAAATGGCTGTATTTATACAGCAGAGACAAAGGGGGGCAGGGCCGCCCATGCAGAGGGGTCCCTGGCAGTGTCCATGGGGGAGGATCAGGAAGGGGAAGTTGCAAAGATGTTAACATTCCAAGGTGCAACATTCCAAGGCTGGGCTATCTAGGGGGGAGGATCAGGAAGGGGAAGTGGCAGGAAGATGCTAAGCAGGAAGATGCTAAGCTGCAGGTTAATCTTTATCTTCTGGCCAAGCCCTCAGGGCACCACATAACTTCTGCTAGAAGGAACTTAATTCTATTTCCTTAAGACTGAGTTGCTTGCCTCAACTCTGCTGGCTCCCAACACTCCTGTACACTAATTTCATGCACCAGGCCTTTAGCATCTAATAACAGTCTCAGATCCAGAATCTATCTCTATAAACCCTCTTCCCACTCTGCAAGAGCGCAAACACCTGGTTAAAAACTGGGCAAAGCTTTAGAGAGACAGCTTACCAATAAGTGTAAGACATGGCAAACAAACACACAAAGAGAGGTCACCATCATTAGTTACCAGATAAACACAATTAAATCACCTGAGGCCCCTGCTGCATCCTCGACCACTCAGCGTTTAGGAAACTGCTCACACCACGGATTGGCAGGATGCGAAGCAACTGGAAGTTGTATGAGCTGGTGAGAAGGCAAAATGGCAAAGCCACTTTGAAAAACAATCTGTTGTTCCTTATGAAGTTAAACATATTGCTATTGTATAGCCCAACAAACCCACTCTTAGGTATTTTCCAGGGGAAATAAACACACAAAAACATTTATGCACCATCTGCTGGGATTTTGAGTGGAGTACATTAAATTTATAGATCAATTTAGGGAGAATTAACATTTTAACAATATTAAGTCTTTTGGCTCATAACATGGCATATCTCCATTATTTATCTATATTAGCTGCAACAGAAATGCCCAAATCTCCATTAAGTGGTGAATGGATAATAAAAAAGTATAGATTTATTTGTATAATAAAATGCTATTAATTTATTGTTCTGGGATCAGATTTTAAAACAGAAATGCAGCAATTTGTACACAGAGGCTTCTCACATCAACTGCACTTCAGGAAACCGCCTGCCTGCACGAGGTTCCTGCATCTGAGCACCCCTTATAAAGTTGCTCCTGGAATCCTCCTTCATCCAATAGGACTGAAGATTTCCCCATCCAATCAGAGCTTTGCTACTATGTTTCATTAGCATCCTCCTAGTCCAATCAGAGCAGCTCCATTTCAACCAATCAGGATAGTACTTTCTGGACCAATGGAAGGATAAACCAGTAAGGCACAAGGGGTGGGGACTTCCCTCTATACAAGCCAGCAGCTCTTTGGGTGCATTATAATCTATCTATATGAAAGCCTAAGTGACAGTTCCATCGGTAGCTATGATGCGCACTGACCACCAGGGGGCAGACACTCAGTGCACTGGCATGGGAACATGGAACAGACTGATGAATTTCAGAGGGAAGCGGGGATAGGGAAGGGCAGGAAGAGATTAACCAAAGATCTTACATGCATAGTAGTGGCCCTGTGCATGGATTCATGCACCGGTGGGGTCCCTCAGCCTGGCCTGCGGGAATCAAACTGAAACCTACATCCCCCAAGGAGTCCCAGATTGTAAGAGGGTGAGGGACCCCACTGGTGCTTGTGCACCGAGCCTCTAGTGTAGGGATGTCGAACTCAATCAGAGAAGGGGCCAAAATCTAAAATCCAGCCTAAATCGCGGGCCGAATGGTTTACTGAACAGTCATAAACTGACAATGTTAACCAGAAATGTGAATTTAAAATGAGTGGAACAATCTTTTCCTTAACAGTGCTGTTAACCAACTCACATGCTATCAAGCAAAACAGTAATATTGGTATCAAGCAAAACAGTAATATTGGAATGTACCTAAAATGCTCATTGTTTTGTTTTCTGGCTAGATGTCTGACACCGTTTTCCCCGGATCAATGATTCAATGTTCGGTTTTATTTCTTGGGCTGTAGCAACCCGCAAAACAGCATGGAGGTTGTCATCGGTAATGCGTGATCTGTGTTTGTTTTTGTTCAGATTCATTATTGAAAACATCTGTTCACAAAGATAGGTGCTCCCGAACATGGATAGAATACGGGCAGCATGAAGTCGGAGCTCTGGCATTGAGTCAGGGGGCAGTAGAGGGTAGAAGTCCTCAATTTCAACATCCTGAAACCTTGATTTCAGGCCACTGTCAGACTGAAGCTCGATTATCTCCATCTGAAGGTGATGGGGCACATTGTTGACATCAACTGTAAAAGGATTGGCAAAGATGTCAAAGCCTGAGTGCTGTGTTCTAAAGTCAGAGAAGCGCCGCTCAAATTCACTTAGTAAACGGCTAACTTTGGTAGCCAGCCGACTGCAAGGAAAAGTACCAGAAATAGTGGTTGAGATACTCAAACAAACGGGAAAGTGGGCAAGATTGTCCTGTTCCAGTTGGGACTTCCATAGTTGAAGTTTACGCTGGAATGCTGTGATCATGTCAGACATCTTCGTGATGACTTGTTTGCGTCCCTGCAGCTTCAAATTCAGTTGGGCGAGATGCTCGCATATGTCACACATCATAGCAAAATCACATAGCCAGGCGGGATCCGACAGTTCAGGCAAGGGCTTTCCTTTACTTTCCATGAAAAGAGCAATTTGTTCTCTGAGCTCAAAAAATCTTTTGAGGACTGCGCTCTTGCTCAGCCATCTTACTTCTGTGTGGTATGGCACGTCTCTATGCTCTGCACCCACCTCCTGTAAAAACTGCTGGAACTGGTGATGATTCAGGCCACGTGCCCGTATAAAGTTAATAGTTTTAATGACTGTGGTCATTATGTCATTCATGTCCAGAACTTTTCCACACATAGCCTCTTGGTGGATAATGCAATGATAAGTAATCAAGGGTGTGTGGCAGTGACTTTTTTGCATTCTTTCCTTCATTAGTCCAACCAAGCCTTTCTTTTCTCCGCACATTGAAGGTGTGCCATCGGTAGTTAGCCCCACCAACTTTTCCCAGGGTAATTTAAAATTATTTATAGATTTCTCCACAGCCTCAAATATATCTCTACCAGTCGTCGTCCCATGCATGGCAGCTACATCCAAAAGTTCCTCAGTGACAGAGAGGTCGGTCTTCGTAGCACGTATAAAGATGGACAGCTGCGCTGTATCAGTGTTGTCTGTGCTTTCATCGATAGCAAGTGAAAAAGCGAGATAACTGCATGCCTGTTCGGCCAGCTGTGATGATAGATTTCCTGAGTTCTTGAACTCTATCTGCAATGGTGTTTCTTGACAAACTGACATTTTGAAAACTCTGTATCTGGTCTGGGCATACTTGCTCACACACTTTTAGCATGCATTGCTTCAAAAAGGCACCCTCTGAAAAACACCTTGAAGTACGGGCAATTTCTTCAGCCACTATAAAGCTTGCTTTCACTGCAGCATCATTTTTCGCTGTAGCCTTTGTAAACATTTGCTGCTGTGATTGTAGTTTGCCTTTTAGTTCTTTAACAATTTTATGCTTTTCTTCCAAAGTATATTTGCCATACTTAACATTATGTTTGGTGTCAAAATGACGACGTATATTGTACTCTTTCATCACCGACACTGTCTCATAACACAATATACACACTGGTTTGCCCTCTCTAAGCACAAACATGTATTCATTTTCCCATTTGTCATTAAATTGTCTGCCTTCACCGTCAACTTTTCTTTTCCTGGACATTTTGGGATCAATATTGGCAGTAAAAGATGTAGTTTATTGGAAATCTGCGTTAGAAGGAAAAAGTTGAAAACTGCACAGGGATAGCTTGATTTGGCAGATGGAGTGGAGAAAAAAAAAGTCAGTCAATAAATGCCTGGCTGGGTACAGATAGCAGATTCTGTTTCGATTTTTATGCCTGCACTTTATGCCAGGAACTGGCAGCTTCTGCTGTGTATTTTTTATGCCCGCACACTCACTCTCTCCTCTGCTCTGCCACCCGCACAACCACATCGGATGCCGGACTATAGGTCACGCCTCCTGAATCTCGCGTGACTTGTTATCTATGCGCATGCGTAATAGATAGCAAGTACGGTGGCCGGCGAGGCGCCGGCGAGATCACAAGCCTCCTATGTCACCGCGTGTCATTGTGATGGAACACAGCGGAGTGCAGTGATGACAGCGCAGTGCGGGCCACATTGCAAGGCCTGGCGGGCCGGATTTGGCCCGAGGGCCTTGTGTTTGACATGTGTGCTCTAGTGAGTTGATAACCGTGTCTTTTGCAAAGTGATTACTATGAGTTTAGTGAACATTCATTGCCTCATCCTATCTAATAAAAGAGTAATATGCAAATTGACCATCACTCCAACAAATAAGATGGCCACTCCCATGTGGTCAAAGATAGCTGCCCCGATATGGACACAAGATCGCCAGCAGAGGAGGGCAGTTTGGAGGGACCAGGCCTGCAAGGGAGGGCAGTTAGGGGTGACCAGGCCTACATTGGAGGGAAGTTGGGAGAGACCAGGCAGGCCAGCAGGGGAGAAAAGTTGGGAGGGACGCAGGCCTGCAGGGGAGAGCAGTTGGGGGCAAACAGGCCAGCAGGGGAGGGCAGTTAGGGGTGACCAGGCCAGCAGGAGAGGGCAGTTAAGGGCAACTGGGCAGGCAGGGGAGCAGTTAGGTGTCAATCAGGCTGGCAGGGAAGTGGTTAGGGAGTGATCAGGCTGGCAAGCGGTTAGGGCAATCAGGAAGGCAGGCAGGTGAGCAGTTGGGAGCCAGCAGTCCTGGATTGTGAGGGGAAGTCCCAGAGTGGAGAGGGTGCAGGCTGGGCTGAGGAACACCTCCCTCTCTCCCCCGCCCCCCACCCCCACATGAATTTTGTGCACTGGGCCTCTAGTCTATAATAATAAAGCATAATATGCAAATCGACCAAACAGCCGAACAGCAGAGCAACCAACCAGAGGACCATGCTATGACACCCACTGGCGCCAGGCCAGCCAAGGCCGGTGCCATGCGATTGGTGGGGGGCCCAGTCATCGCCCCATGATCGCCCTTCAGAGGGAGGCCCAGGCCACCGGCGGGCGGGCTGCAGTGGGTGGGAGGCTCCCTCTGCAGGGCAATCCATGATGGAGCCCGGCTGGGTGGGCAGGGCCTGCCTCTTTGTGGTGATCCATCGTGGCTCCCGGGCTGTGAGAGGGACCAGGCCAGGCTGAAGGCCCTCATCAGTGCATGGATTTCATGCTCCATGTCATTATGACTCTCCCTTTGGCTCAGGCAGCGGACACTTTCTCTTTCAGCCAAAGACCGAGGACTGCATTTCCCCAGCAGCGAGCCAGCAGACCTCTGCCCAGAGCGGGGGGCTGGAGGGGGGGGGGGGGGGCGAGCTGTGCAGCCAGGACAGGCTGGCCCAGGGCCGCCTCACAGCCCGCTGCTCCCACGGCCTCCTGGTGGCACAGGAGGTGCTTGTGCTGGATACTTCCCTCTCACCACACCTCACCCTGGGACTCCCGCTGGTGTGCGCCTGGCACCACTGGCTGACAATATTATGCCAAGGGCAGGAAGCCAGGCTTAAAAGAGTGTATACTCACCATGGCTAGTCTGGCTCAGCGGGGAGAACATTGCCTGTGGACTGAAGGGTCCGGGTTTGATTCCGCTCAAGGGCACAGGCCTGGATTGTGGGCTCCATGCAGGAGGCAGCTGATTGATAATTCTCTCATCATTAATGTTTCTATTTCTCTCTCCCATTCCTTCCTCTCTAAAATAAATAAAAATATATTTTTAAAAAGATTCTATTTATATGAAATTCTAGAAAAGGCAAGTGTATAGAGCCAGAAAGTAGTCAGCGCATTCCAGTCTGCATTCCTCGGCTCCAGAAGATGGGGCGTGGGATTCCCGGGGGGCGCATGGGAGCTTCTTGGCCTGACAGGAATATTCTGTCATGCTCCTACAGTGGGTACATAGCACTACACACGTGTCCAAAACTCATGAAAATGCACACTTAAAATCAGTGAATCCTGTATGAATTACGCCTTCATAAATGTGATTAAAAGGACACCACTAAGAAATCAGCATGCAGGTCTCAAATTTGGAGAAAATATTCAGAAAACTTGTATCTGACAAAGGGCTTGTTACTAGAATATAAAGAATTTTGACTCAATCATAAAAAGACAAGTGACTTTATGAAAAACGGGCTAAAACTTGAACAGGTTCTTCACAAAAGATGTACGCATGCCCATCAACACGTGGAGCATTACTTGGCATCATTAGTCTTTAATGCAAATGACCCACTGAGCACACGCCACGGGGGCCCACGGGAGCGCCGAGGGCTTCTCACAATGTCGGCTAAGCACAGTCACTGACTCCTGGCGCTCAGCGGAGAGAAGTGAGTACCTGCTACAGACACACAGAAGCTCCGTGCACAGCAGCCACCCCTGGGAAGAGCCACGTGCTCCCCAACCGAGAACCGCTGACACGTCCCGACACGTTCCCACACGGGAATGCGTGTCAGCGGCTGTGAAAGAAACTCCTGGTAGAGGCGCCAAGACAGGTAAATCTCCGAACAATGTAATGAGAGAAAGAGCAAGCGTGTATCCTCCGATCCATGTGTGTGGCGCTCTGCATTGGGCAGAGGGCCTGCGGTGAGGAACGCGATGCTCGGTGGAGGCAGGGCTGACTGAGGAGCGAGAATGTTCTGGTGAGAGCACCATACCATGTCCTGTTACGCTGAGTTTCTTGGGTGTAGACATCTCCCGGCATTCTGCAGCTGGATCGTGCATTGTGTGTCTGTAAAAGTCCTTAAAAACAGCCGTGTCAAAGATAACAGAAACAGAGTGGGGGAGAGACAGTGCCACAAAAAGGGCACAGCGAGGGTTGTCAAAGGGGTGCGGTGCCTGGGGGTCTCAGTTACACTGTTTGCTTACTTCGTGCATGCTTGACGTTTTCGGTAACGAAAAGGGAGGCAGCAGGAAAGGACAGGACAGAATAATGACCCCATGGAGCTGGGGTGTGCCAGGTCCCCTCGCCTCCGCTGCACCCTCCTCTGCTCCCTCCACCTCTTGTTCATGCTGCCCTTCTGCTCCTCTTCAACTTTCCCTCCCTCCTCCCTCTGACCTTCCCTCCCTCCTCCCTTCTTCCTTCCCTCCCTCCTCCCTCCCTTCTCCCTTCCCTCCTTCCTCCTTCCTCCCTTCCCTCCCTTTTCTCTTCCTCCCTCCTCCCTTCCCTCCCTCCTCCTTTCTCCCTCCTCCCTCCTCCCTTACATTCTCCCTTCCTCCCTCCCTCCCTCCTCCCTTCCTTCCCTCCTCCTTTCTCCCTCCTACCTCCTCCCTTACATTCTCCCTTCCTCCCTCCCTCCCTCCTTCTTCCCTCCCTCCCTCCCTCCTTCTTCCCTCCCTCCCTCCCTCTTTCGTCCCTCCCTCCCTCCCTCCTCCCTTCCCTGTCCCTCTCTTTCCTCCCTCCTCCCTTCCTCCCTCCCTCCTCCCTTCCTTTCTCCCTTCCTCTCTCCTTCCTCCCTCCCTCCCTCCCTTCTTCCTCCCTCCCTCCTCCCTTCCCTGTCCCTCTCTTTCCTCCCTCCTCCCTTCCTCCCTCCCTCCTCCCTTCCTTTCTCCCTTCCTCTCTCCTTCCTCCCTCCCTCCCTCCCTTCTTCCTCCCTCCTTCCTCCCTTCTTCCTCCCTTCCTCCTCCCTTCCTTTCTTCCTCTTTTCTTCCTTCCTTCCTCCTTTCCTTTCCTTGCCTTGCCTTGCCTTTCCTTTCCTTGCCCTTCCTTCCTTCCTTCCTTCCTTTCTTCCTTTCTACATATTTTTATTGATTTCAGAGAGGAAGGGAGAGGGAGAGAGAGAGAAACATTAATGATGAGAGAGAATGAGCTGCCACCTGCACACCCCACACTGGGGGTTGAGCCCCCAGCCCTGACCGGGAATCTAACCGTGACCTCCTGGATCCTAGGTGGACACTGGGCCCCGCAGCCTCTTTTCACCCCCCTTCCTCACCTGCCAGCGGCCTCCCTCTCCCTCCCTGCCCCACGCCCTTTGCCCCTGCGGCTGGGCCAGCGGCGGGAGGGGGCTGGGGCTCGGGGGCGCTGTCTGGAAGCCATGACCACACAGAGGGGCCTCGGGAGGCTCTGCCCCCAGCCTTGCTCCTCGCCTCTGGGCGCCCGGCTCTGGGCGGCCTCCCTCGCCCGAGGCGGAGGCGGGCGCCGCTGGGAGGGCCAGCGCTGCGCTCCTGCCCTGACAAGCCCGCCTGGCTGCCTGGAAATGCCGACTGCGGGAAAGGGAGCCAGGCCCAGCCCTGCACCACCCTCCTGTTGGCGCCGTCCTGCCCGCCCTCTCCACCTGGGTGTCGTCAGCCTTGCAGCCCTGGAACCCTGGCCTGTTCTTGCCAAGACCGAGCTGGGCACCTGGCAGGGTCTGGGGCCCCTGGGCGGGGGTGGGACCCTCGAGATGCCAACAGCCGCCCTTTGTTCGGTGTGACCACCGTCCACTCCTCAGATGCTTACCCAGTACCTCTGTGCCGGCCCGGCCAGCCGGCCATCGTGGCCCAGGACGGCGGGCTTGTGGGCTCGTGGGTGAGGACAGGCAGCGATGACGCGTGCGACCAGGGCGGCCCCTGGCACCTCGGAAGGAGGGGTGGGGCAGGGAGGGCCGCCCGGCCTGGACTGAGGGTAAAGAAACGATTCTTGGAAGAAGACACCCTGGGTGGGGTGGCGAAGGCGCAGCCTGTGAGCAGCCGGGCGCGCGCTGGCAGGCCGCTGGGAAGGCAGGGCACTGCTGGGCGTCGGGGTGAGGCCCGAGAGCCCGACCCGGCCGGCCGCCATGCCCAGGCTACGCCGCCGCCCGGACGCTGCTCCTCCGAGCCTCCGGTGCTCTTGCCAATCAGGGCGACCCCAGTGGACCATGCCCCTCTGTGTCCCGGTTCCTCTCCTTGCCCGACCTCCTTCCTAGAACCCTCGGGTAGCAGTGACTCAGGCGGGACCGGCCTCCGCTCCTTCCCTGTG
Source organism: Pipistrellus hanaki (assembly GCF_964339955.1). Classification (NCBI taxonomy): domain Eukaryota; kingdom Metazoa; phylum Chordata; class Mammalia; order Chiroptera; family Vespertilionidae; genus Pipistrellus; species Pipistrellus hanaki. Next base: position 7,060,810 of record NC_140511.1, read on the forward strand.
ACCCACTCTGCCAGAGCCAGAGCCAGAGCCAGGCCAGAGCCAGAGCAAGAGCCAGGCCAGAGCAAGACCCAGACCCAGAGCCAGAGCCAGGCCAGAGCCAGAGCCAGGCCAGACCCAGAGCCAGAGCCAGGCCAGAGCCAGAGCCAGAGCCAGAGCCAGGACAGAGCAAGAGCCAGGCCAGAGCCAGGCCAGAGCCAGAGCCAGGCCAAACCCAGAGCCAGAGCCAGAGCCAGACCCAGAGCCAGAGCCAGAGCCAGAGCCAGGCCAGACCCAGAGCCAGAGCTAGAGCCAGAGCCAGGCCTGACCCAGAGCCAGAGCCAGGCCAGAGCCAGAGCCAGAGCCAGGCCAGAGCCAGAGCCAGAGCCAGAGCCAGGCCAGAGCCAGAGCCAGGCCAGACCCAGACCCAGAGCCAGAGCCAGAGCCAGAGCCAGAGCCAGGCCAGAGCCAGAGCCAGGCCAGACCCAGACCCAGACCCAGAGCCAGAGCCAGGCCAGAGCCAGAGCCAGGCCAGAGCCAGAGCCAGAGCCAGAGCCAGAGCCAGGCTCTGGATCTGGGTCTGGCTCTGCCTGTGGCTCAGAGTGTGTCTCTGATCCAGGTTTTGGGCTTAGCTGTGTTTACAGGTGAGACCATACACCTGGGAAGCTGGGGGTGGAGGGGTGGGGCGCGGCTAGGCCCAGAGAGCAGACTGCCTTCACAGCCTCCTCCGGAGGGCCTGCAGTCTGGGCTGGGGTGGGGGAGGGGGATACCGGCTGGGATGAAATTCCTGGGATAGAGACGGGAACACACGGAAGCATTTGTAGTCACAAAGGTCAGTCCGTTATGAAGTCAGTCAGTAAACTCAGAGTTTAGGAACCTAGGAGACTTCGTTTTCTTTTTCCAATTTTTTTATTTAGGTTAAAATATTTTTTATTGATTTCAGACAAGGAGGGAGAGAGATAGAAACATCAGTGATGAGAGAGAATCACGGGTCAGCTGCCTCCTGCGCGCCCCACTGGGGATCGGGCTCACCACTCGGGCGTGTGCCCTGACTGGAATCGAACCGGGACTTCCTGCTTCTTAGGTTGACGCTCAGCCCCTGAGCCACATCGGCAGTAAAAACACCAACGTATTTACTGAAAGATTTTAGAGAGTGAGGGGCTCGATTTGCTGTTGTGCATCATTGGTTGCTTCTTGCACGCACCCTGACCAGGATCGAACCCCCAACCTTGGAGTACTGGGCCCGGCTCCCATCGCCGGAATCACCACCAGGGCTGGAAGGAGACTTGTTGTGTCTGGTTGTCACATCCACAGCCCCATGGCCGCTTACTGATCCGGTGACGGGGCCCCAGCCTCTGCCTCAGGCTCTGAAAGCTGGAGGGAGCACTGGCTTCCTGGGTAGCCAAGGGCCTGGCAGCGCCCCTCCCTGTCCCTGCGCTGCGCCCCCAGGGGCTTCACAGGGGCCTCTTCCTTCCTTGGGGAGGCTGGGGGGAGGGGCACTCCGTCGCTCTCGCTCTCGCTCCCTGGGGGACGTGCTGGGCGGGGAGTGCATCGCTGCCTGCCTGGCTGGTGTGGTGGCTGGCGTGCTGCCCCATGGTCTTCACTTCCTGGGCGAAGGCAGGACGGCGCCAGCCAGCCTTCAGTCCTGTGCAGCCCGGCCACGGGCCCCGCGCGCCGGGCTGCTCCCGCTCGCTCAGCAGGTGTCTGGCCCTCCCGCCTCCCCGGAGGCCTCCCCTGCTCTCTCTTCTTTCTTTGTTGCTTGGCTCCTCTCAGCATTGACTAGCCCAGGCAGAAGCAGGCACACGGTTACATCATACAAGCCCCCTGGCCTGGCTCGGCGGTGGAACCAGGAGGTCACAGTTCGATTCCCGTCAGGGCTCCGTGGGGGCGGCAGGAGACAGCTGAGCTGTGATTCTCTCATCACTGATGCTTCTCTCTCTCCCTCTCCCCTCCTCTCTGCAATCAGCAAAATCATTCTCAAAGGCTGAAAGGCCCCTCAGCCTGCCCTCAGAGGGAGGGGCGGGGCGGAGGCACTGGGTCCTCTCTGCCAGTTGCGGTGGCACGGTCTGTGGGCGGCAGGGTTCTGCTGGTGGAGCCGGGGCACGGGGTGTGGCGGGGGGCAGGCCCGGGATGGACGGAGTGTGCTGGGCCTGGGTGGCACCCGGCCGGGGGTGAGGCCCCATCCGTCCTGGAAGAGCAGGGCTTCCCCGACACGGTCCCCGGAGCCTCCACCTCCCACCAGGGATTGGAAGGATTGGGTCCCCGAGGGGGGGAGGGTCGGGGCCTCCCAGGAGGATCAAAGGCCAGTCACCCAGCGTCCAACCACTTACACATCGGCTGAGCTCGCCCAGGTCCCCTCCGTCTGGCTGGGAGTGAGCCTCCACCAGCCTGGCGGGAGGCCTCTTAGCACTCTCTGCTCCTCCTCCTTCTCCCCCTTCTCCCTCCTCCCTCGTCCCCCTCCCTCCTCCCTCCTCCCTCCTCCTTCTTCTTCTTCCCTCTTCCTCCCCCTCCTTCCTCCTTCTCCACCTCCCCGCTCCTCTCCCCCTCCTTCTTCTCCCTCCCTCCTCCTCCTTCCCTTCCCCCCTCCTCCTCCTCTCCCTCCTCTCCTTCACCCTTCTCTTCCCCCTCCTCCTCCTCTCTGAGCCCAGCCCTCACAGAATGCCCTCCTTCCTGTTTACTCCAGATTCAAATAATTAGCTCACTGGTTTGTTTTCCCTCTGGAGTGTGAGTTCTCCAACTCACTCATGCCCATGTGATCAGCCCCTTGGTTAGGGCCTGGCACACAGTAAGATGCTCAAGAAATCTGTGTCCATCACGACAGTATTGAGTGGGACAGACAGGGGTCCAGGGGAGGGGCCTCACTGGTGGCCGGGGCAGAGGGAAGGCTGTGGGAGACAGAAGCCAGCCTTGGTTTTCACGGCCTGGTTCCCTCCTCAGGACCAGTGAGGTGGCATTCTCCAGAATCCATAGTTCTGTCTCCCTGTTACCCACCACTCCTCTGTGATCGGCTGGGCTGGCTCCAGTAGCTGTGCCTCTCTTCCCCACATGTCTCGCAATGCTAGCTGGAGGCTGGTCCCGGCAGAGAAATGGGCGCACTACAAAGCCAGCTGCTAACGCGACCAGCACTCGCCGCTTCCACCTGTCCATCTTCTCCTTCCTTTCCCTTCCCCTGCATAACGCCCCTTCCCACCCAGCTTCCTTTCTCCCTCCGTTCCTTTTTCCTCTCTTTTTTCTCAGTTATCTTATCCAATTTGCCAACTATGAGTCTATCCATGCATCCACCCACACACTCAGTCATCCATTCATCCATGCATCTATCCAACCACACACTCACCCACCCATCCATTCATCCTTCCACAAACTCATCCATCCATCCGTCCATCCGTCCATCCATCCATCCAACCATCCATCCATTTTTTGTCCACCCATCATTCTTCACATATATTACCCATCTATTTCCCTACTCAGATTCATCTAAGTTTTATTTCTTCCATCCATCCACCCACCCATCCATTCATCCATTCATCTATTCATCCATCCATGCATGCATGCATGCATGCATCCATCTATCCACCCACCCACCTCCCCTACCCACTCACCCATCCACTCACCCACCCATCCATTCATCCATGCATCTTCCAACCACACACCCACCCACCCATCCATTCATCCTTCCACAAACTCATCCATCCATCCATCCATCCATCCACCAATGTTCTCTGAGCATCTGCTGTGGGTCAGCTCCTCCCAAGGCTCAGACTCATCCCCCAGACTCGGGATGAAGGTGCCTGAGCTCTGAGGCCTGACAGGGCCTTCTAGCACAGCCCCCAGGCTCAGCCCCTTCATGGCGGATCCATAACCAGACCCTTTGTTTCTCCTCTTCTGCTTCTTCTTGGCTTCCCTGCTCTTTTCTCCTTGTGGGCTCTTCTCACAGGTTGGGGAGACACTGTCAGAAGAGGGGGGCCTCTCCCTCTACACCTCTGGCAAAAGCCCAGTGGAATGGGGACTGAGTGTTTGAGGAAGGGTTCCCCACCCTCCAAGACCCCATGAGCTCTTAGCCAACTTCCTAGAAAGTTCAAACAAGCAGTGGCTCCCTGGGGCCCGGAACAGAGGGAATTCCCCTGTGGAGCCAGCTCTCCGCCTCCGCACCACCCCACCTCCTAAAAGCCCAGCTGCCGGTGAGCCCAGCCTGCTGGCTCTTGTTCCCAGGGATGTTATTGCAGAGGATTAGCTGCTCAGCGTAGTGAGCCAACGGGCAGGACTACTGAGCTTGACCTGGATTCAAGGGGAGGGAGGGAAACCCACTCCCCTACTCAGACCGCCCAGAACATGCCACCCAGCGCACCTCCCTCTGCCTGGCCCCCAGCCCCACCCAAGAGGCACGTATGCTCTTGCTGGGAGGCTGGCAGCGGTCACAGCCCGGGGGGGGGGGGGGGGGGACCAGGCGGGAATCCGCTGGTGTCCCTGCAGGCGATTGGAGAGGGGCCTCTGCTGGCTTCCTCACGCCTGGTCCTGAGCCCGGTGCTGGGGGAGGGTCACCCCGGATCAGCTCCCTCGGAGAGAACCCTTCACGGCTTCTCCTGGGTGGCTCGGCTTGGCTCGGGGTGGGAGATGCTCTCTGAGTCACTCCACACACCTGCTGCGCAGACAGCTGAGCCCTCAGCGCCGGCCCGGCCCGCGACCCAGCCCCCTGGCCTGCCATTGCTTGCATTCTCCTCATTGCTGTGTCTGTCTCTTAGAGCCACGCAAGCCCCGGCCTGCTCTGACAGGAGTGGCCGCCGTCGGTATGCACCGCGTCAGGGTGCTGGCACGGGTCCGAGGCCGCCTGACGGGGACGCTCGGGTGGCGCTGGGCACTGAGCTGACAGACCCGAGCATCTCTGGGCCTTGGGTTCAGATGCCAGCTCTCCCAGTGACGCAGGCCAGTGCCTTCTTGTCCTCGAGCTCCCGTTTTCTCGTCTGCTAAGCGACGTCACTGAGCAGGTTGTTGGATTGTCATGTACGGAGGACAGAGCCAGGCGTTGGCAAGGGGAGTTAAATAATCGGTAGCCATTTGATTCCAAACCTAAAACCCCCAGCACCCATCCTTTCCCTTAAGACAGGAGCAGCCCCACTGCGGCTGGGCGCCTCCCCTCCGAGCCGGCCCACACGGCACCCGGGTTCCGCGGTGTGACCCAGTTCCCAGCCCTCCGTCCGTGGGCCGGCAGACACCGCGCCCCTGCCCCGGGCTCTGGCTCAGCCAAGCGGCCCGCCTGTCAGAGCTCCCCGTAAAAGGTGCATCAGAAGGAAGCAGCCGGACAGGTTGCTGAGCGGGAGAAAGTGGTTAAACTGGGGAAGAAAAGCACTTCTTCCAGGATCGGCGGGCGGGGCGAACGTGCGGGCGTGGCGGTGCTGAGCTGCTCTGCCCCAGGCGCTGAGCCTGCCCCGGCCCGCCCTCCCGCCTCCTCCTCTCCCAGGTGTGTCTCGGCTCCGCGCTGCCTGTCCCACTGCTGCCTGTCCCCCTGCCCAGCCACCGCCGCAGCCCCTGCCGAGACCGACCGCCGAGCGCTGCCATGGACGCCGACGCCGCCCGGAGCACCGGCGCCAGCCCGGAGGCCAGGGAAGCCCGCAGCCTGCCAGCCCCCGCGGGCAGCCCTGAGAACGGGGCCAAGGTGGACGGCAAAGACGCCAAGACCACCAACGGGCACGGCGGGGAGGCGGCGGAGGGCCGGAGCCCCGGCGGCGCCCCGAAGCCGGCGGAGGGGAAGAGCTCCCTGTTCCTGGGGAGCGAGTGGCGGCGGCCCGTCGTGCAGTTCGCGGAGGCGGCGGACGACAAGGGCCCCAACTACTTCAGCGTGGACTGCGGGGAGGGCAGGCGGCCCCCCTACGCCGGGCTGCAGCTGGGCGCCAGGAAGCCGCCCGCCACCTTCGCCGAGAGGGCCGAGCTGCGCAAGTCCCTGTTCGCGGAGCCCCGCAAGCCCGCGCCGCCCGCCGCGGAGCCCGGGGACGCCGGCCGGCACAGCCTGCCCCGGGCCGGCCCGGGCGGCCTGCCGCGCGCCAAGCCGGGCGCCGAGGAGGTCCTGTGCGACTCCTGCATTGGCAACAAGCAGAAGGCCGTCAAGTCCTGCCTGGTGTGCCAGGCCTCCTTCTGCGAGCTGCACCTCAAGCCGCACCTGGAGGGCGCCGCCTTCCGCGACCACCCGCTGCTGGAGCCCATCGGCGACTTCGAGGCCCGCAAGTGCCCGCTGCACGGCAAGACCATGGAGCTCTTCTGCCAGACGGACCAGACCTGCATCTGCTACCTGTGCATGTTCCAGGAGCACAAGAACCACAGCACCGTGACGGTGGAGGAGGCCAAGGCCGAGAAGGAGGTAACCGGCCCTGCCCCGGGCCTCCCTCACCGAGGCGCCTGCCCTCCTCCACGCGGAGGGGGCGGGGGGGGGGGCGCTAAGCTTTGGGGCTGCCGCCGCCTCTGTCCCCGACTCTTTCCTGCCCCAGCACACCCCGCCTTCCCGGAGGAGAGGCAGAGCTCAGGGAAGATGGGGGCTGGCTCCGGGCTCAGGGCCGAGCAGCCGGAGGGAGTCGGTTTTCCTTAGGGAGAGTCTTCCATCCGCTCTGAGCAGGGCCCCGGAAAGGGTGGGGGGTGAAGAGGGAGTTTGACCGTTAAACGCCCTTCACCGCTGGCTTTAGAGTTTGCATTTAGAGGACAGCGATTCCGGCCCTCTCTGACCCCCTCCAGCCAGCCGCTGACCCCTCTGGCCGCCTGTACCTTCTCTCAGCCTGCCCGTGTGCTTTGGTGTGGGCGCGTGCAGAGCCTGTCTAGGCCTGTGGGCAGGCACTATTAGGAAGGCCGGCATTTGTGTGTGGGTGGGGTATATACGTGTGTGTGTGTGTGTGTGTGTGTTTCTAGGCATGTGGGTGTTTATGTGCACGCATGGATGTTTGCATGGTTTGTGTGTGTGGCAGGTACGCATGTTGCATGAGTTCCGTGTATGTGGCCCTGCCTGTGCTGCTGTGGGCGGAGCAGGGCGTGTGGGCCGGGAAACCTGGAGTCCTGCTTTAAGGGCTCAGCTCGGCCGGCGCTCCTCCGCACGGGTGCTGGGCCGGTGCGCCCGCAGCCCCGGGTGACCCTCCTGACCAGGAGCCGTGGGTGGCTCTCCCTGGGCAGGGTGGGGCGTGTGGAGGCGGGAACATCCCTGGAAGCCTCCAGAAGCCTCATTCGGCCCAGGAAGGAGGTGCTCCCAGTTCCCCCCACTTCCCCACTCCAGCCTGGCTCCCACCTCCCTCCTGGGCGGCGAGAAGTGGGGGCACAGAGCCCTCCCCAGGCGCTGACGTGGGAATCACCCAGAATGGGCAATCGGCATTGCCCGGCAGCCAGGCCACGCTTGCCTCCGCCCGCTCCGGCGCGGCTGCTCCCGGGGTGACTAGCCTTCGTGCTCCGGGTCTTGGTTTCCCGGTGAAACCGAGGGCTGGGCGGATTGGTTCCCACGCGGCCCTGGAACCCCGGGGCCTTGAAAATGGCGTCAAGGCCTCGGGGACGAGGAGGAAGGGCAGCGGAGCCAAGAGCCGCCGGGATTCCGGTCTGTGACCTGCAGAGCCCGCCGCCCGGCTCCTCCGTGGGGCTGGCCCACGTCCGTTCCCCACCTGGGAGGGCGCGGCTGCCCGAGGACAGGGCCGGGCAGCCCTCCGGGGCCTCAGCTGGTCCCCGAGGCGCAGGCGCAGGCGCAGCAGCTCAATGGGGCTCCGCCCACAGCGACCGCCCTGGACAGGTCACCGCGGCCGGCGTCACGGCCAGGAGCCCGGGAGCGCAGGCTCGTCCCCCGCTTCACCTGCAGGTCAGGCCGGGAGGAGGGGCCGGCCAGCTGGAGGTCTGAGGGACCGGCTCCCAGTTCCTGTCCGCGGTGGGAGCAGCTCAGGAGAACAGCCGGAAGGGCAGGGCTCAGCGGTGTGCTCTCCGGGCCGGAGATGTCTGACCCACACGTGAGTGCGTGCAGCGTGCTCGCGCTGTGTGTGCGCGTGTTTGGTGCATGTGCGTGCGTCCGTGTGTGCGGTGCCTGCAGCGGGCCGCCGGGGAGGGGCGGCCAGCTCTGCAGGACGTCAGCCGTGGCACGGGGCGGAGTGCGGGGCCAGTGTCGGAAGGAACACGTACCGCGGTCCGGCCCCAGCGCCGCCGCCCGCCGGAGCTCCGCCCAGACCTGCCCGGCAGCTGCTGGCAGGGCGGTGAGGTCACCGCAGACACGTGGCCTGCTGCTTCACTGCCGGGGACAGAGCGGAGGGTGTCCGTCCCTCTCCTCCCTCCCCCAGGATCCCAGCAGAGGCCGCGGGCAGGGCACTGGATGGAACGTGACGGCCCTGGGACGCCCGGGGTCAGGAGGCTGTCCTTCCTCTCTGAATGCCACAGCCCCCCACCCCCCACCCCCCGTGTCTACCCCCTGGGCCTCCAGTGCGCCCCGGGCTGGATCCGCTGCCGGGTGCAAGGAGGAACACAGCTCCCTCTGCCTCACGCCCCCCTCCCCCCAGGCCTTCCAGCTGCTGAGCGAGGGCTGCCTGCTCCCAGGGGGTTCTGCCCCTGTGCTCCTCTGACCTCAGCCCTGCCTCTGCCCTGGGCGCCGGCTCCCCACGGGGCCGAGAGGCTGCGGGGCAGGGCTGGCGCGGGCAGAGCTCTGCGGAGAGAGCAGGGACGGGTTAGGAAGAGAAGCAGCCCCGGGCCTGGGCCCACTTCCCGGAGGTCTGGGGAGACCTGCTCTGGGGCGGGCGGGTCAGGAAAGGAGGGGGGCGACCCCTGTGGGTGCTGAGGGGGAAGCTGAGGCAGGATGGCGGGAGGGTGACAAGCAAATGGGCAAGAGGCACACCAGGCTTCCGGAACCCAGCCACTTGCCAGGAACTGGCCCTGGCGTCCCATGGTTACTCCTGGCAACAGTCTCACCCAGGGGGCCGCTGCACTGGCTTTATGAATGAAGAAATGGCCTCGCCGTGGCCAGTGTAGCTCAGTGGGTAGAGAGTGACAGCCTGCATACCAAAAGGTGGCGGGTTTGATTCCAGGCCCAGTTGGGGCGCGTGCAGGAGGCAACCAATTGTTGTGTCTCTCTCACATCAATGTTTCTCTTTCTCCCTTCCTCCTTCTCTTCCTCTCTCCCTTCCTCTCTCCCTAAAAGTCAATGGGAAAAACATTCTTGGGTGAGGAAGAAAGGAAGGAAGGAAGGAAGGAAAAAGGAAGGAGGGAGGGAGGGAGGGAGTAAGGAAGGGAGGAAGGAGGGAAGGAAGGAGGTAGGGAGGGAAGGAAGGAAAAGAAAGGAGGGAGGGAGGGAGTGAGGAAGGAAGGGAGGAGGAAGGAAGGAAGGAGGGAAGGAAGGAGGTAGGGAGGAAAGGAAGGAAAAGAAAGGAGGGAGGGAGGGAGGGAGGGAGTGAGGAAGGAAGGAAGGAGGAAGGAAGGAAGGAGGAAGGAAGGTAGGGAAGAGGGAGGGAGGAAGGTAGGGAGGGAGGGAGGAAAGAAGGAGGGAGGGGGGGAGGGAGGAAGGAGAGAGGGAAGGAAGGAGGGAGGGAGGGAGGGAAGGAAGGAGGGAGGGAGGGAGGAAGGAGGAAGGAAGGAAGGAGAGAGGAAGGAAGGAAGGAAGGAAGAAGGGAAGAGGGAAGAAGGAAGAGAGGAAGGAAGGAAGGAAGGAGGAAGGAAGAAAGGGAGGAAGGAGGGAGGAGGGAGGAAGGAGGGAGGAAGGAAGGAAGGAAGGAAGGAGAGAGGAAGGAAGGAAGGAAGGAAGGAAGAAGGGAAGAGGGAGGAAGGAAGAAGGAAGGAGAGAGGAAGGAAGGAAGGAAGGAAGAAGGAAGGAGGGAGGAAGGAAGGAGAGAGGAAGGAAGGAAGGAAGGAAGGAAGAAGGGAAGAGGGAGGAAGGAAGAAGGAAGGAAGGAGGAAGGAAGAAAGGAAGGAAGGAGGGAGGAAGGAGGAAGGAAGGAAGGAAGGAGAGAGGAAGGAAGGAAGGAAGAAGGGAGGAGGGAGGAAGGAAGAAGGAAGGAGAGAGGAAGGAAGGAAGGAAGGAAGAAGGGAGGAGGGAGGAAGGAAGGAGGGAGGAGGGAGGAAGGAAGGAAGGAGAGAGGAAGGAAGGAAGGAGGGAGGAGGGAGGGAAGGAGGGAGGAAGGAGGGAAGGAAGGAAGAAGAGAGGGAGGAAGGTAGGAAGGAGGGAGGGAGGAAGGAGGGAGGGAGGGAGAAGGAAGGAGGGAGGGAGGGAGGGAGGAAAGTGCGAAGATGTCAGAGACTCCCTGAAGCCATCACAGCGGGAGAGGCAGCGGCTCAGCCCTCAGTGGGGCCGCAGCCCAGGCTGTCCCGTCTCCCCGCTTGCAGGCTCTCCTTGGACTCCCTGAGTCCAGTGGCTTCCAATAGCCGACCTCTGACCTGACGGCTGATGAGTTGTTAGGACACAGATGCCCAGGTGCCCCCCGAGGTCCTGGGTCGAGGGCTCAGGGCCTGGGGTCTTCGCTTCTGGGCTGCCGGGCTGGGAAGCAGATCTAGCTCAATGTCACCGGGAGAACGCCGAGGCCGGACAGTGGGGTGACTTCCCGAGGCCGCAGCTGTGTGCTGGCTGGCGATGCTCCCCCCGTCTGGGACCCCCCTGCCTGACGCCCGAGGGTGCAGAGGAAGGGGGGCCGCCAGGCAGACTGACGGAGGGCTGTGGCACTGAGCGGGGATGGGGAGCCTGAGCATCTCAGACCATCGTCCAGACAATCACTGTCGGAGTGCGCATTTGGCAATTAACCGGTGGTGTGGCCCGTGTGGTTGGCTCGGCCAGGGGAGCTGGTGGCCTGATCTCAGGGGCCCGCCCCGCGGGCAGAGGGGTCCAGGTGCGTGTCAGGTGTGTCTGCAGCGGAGCAGCCCCAGGCGGGGCACATGCTGAGCCACTCTCTGCTCTCAAGGAACCTCTGCTCCCGAGGCTGGGCGGCCCACACAGCCAGCCCCTGGCCTTCGAGCAAGAGGCAGCCGCTGAGTGAGAGCGGAACAAAGGAGGCTTAGGGACAGGCCTGGGCAGGTGAAGAGGACGGGATGGGAGCAGGAAGGAGTCAGGAGGGAGGGGAGCACGGGAGCTGAGGCCCCATCAAGCATGGCTTTCTTACCTTCCAGGGGAGAGGAGGGAGCGCTGGGCCCCAGGGCAATAAGGAGGGGGGCGCCAAGAGGAAGGGGTGGCCCGAGCTGCCCCCTGTGAGGTGGGAAGCCCGAGCGGAAGCAGCACCAGAGGGAGGATGGGCAGCCCGGAGACGCAGGGCAGCCCGGAGGCCAGCCCGAGGTCTCTGCTTCCTGGTCTCACCACTTCTAACTGCGAGGGCTTTCAGGCCTTGGCTTCTGCATCTTTGTTAATTGTTTTAAATTAGAAAATTCATAAACATACATTTATTCAGGAAATACAGTTACTCAAGTGCTTGGTGTTTCAGTGACGTCCCTCACAGACAGTCACGTGTGCTTTACGTCCACCCAGCCAGGTGCCGCTCCCCCAGGGGGAACAGAGCCGCTTTTCCCGCCAAAATCTCATGTGAACCGTAAAGCATTTGAGCCAAACTACATTAAGTACTTGAACAAGATAACTTCCCAACATTTAGAAGACAATAATTTTTAAAAACAACACCCTTAGACCCAAGAACTAAGCCTCCGTAACCTGGCAGGTGTTAACCAGGTAGCAGTCACGGTCGGTGTCCGCGCTAGGACAGCAGCCGCCATCGTGGCTGTACTTCTGCCGCTTTAAACGTCCTGGCTTCAGGTCTCTCCGACCCGCACTCCGCAGGGTGTGAAGGGGGGAGGCCGGGCCCGGAGGTGCTCAGGGACAGTGCGGCCCCTCTCCCTCGTGCCGGGAGCCCGGCCCGGAGCCCGCTCCATGCGGTGCATCCCGCCTTCCCCAGCGCGGTGTTGGCAAGGGGCACACGGAGGCTGAGTGCACCTCCAGCGTCTCCCCAACCCTTCCCCCCAGAGCTGACAGGGGCCCGGCTAGCAGCACAGCCTCTGGCCCAGGGTTCCTCCCGAGGGCCGCCGAGCTCTGCCTGGCCCTGCCGGGCGTGCCGGCAGCTGGGGCAGGCATGTCAGACTCAGGCCGACACGGGCCCAATAACACGGTGTGAGCGGATGTGGCCCAAACAAACCAGAGCTCCCATTTTCATAGAAACAGGGTTTATTTCGGGAGAGACGTGCTGACTACAAAGGGCTGAGATGAATGAGTCATCGTTCACATAAAATAACAGAACATTTTAATAAACATTGATATTCTTCTTGAACATGAACTTACCAGACACTGGTAACTGCGCAGATTAATAAGAGTAACGCAAATAAACTAAGGAGACCAGATGTCCCACTTTTGGCAGGACAGTCCCGATTTTTAACAATTTGTCCCCCGTCTCGGCGTTTGAAAAAAGTCCTGATTTTGGAAAGAATGCTCGACAAGCTAGGGAACGGCGGGAGAACGGAAGGGAATATACGGTTTTCGGCGGCCATGTGGCTATTCAGCCAGGATATGAGTTTGATATTATTTTTGTTAATTTTATAATGTTAAACTTTAATAATGACAAATAATTGTTGAGAACAGATTATCAAGAACTGCTTATCAAAGTTCGCATTGTTGATCAGTTGTTAGAATTGTGGAATACACGCTGTCCTTACCAGGAACTAATGCTGCAACTGAACACGTTTTTTCTACGGTAAATAAAGTGTGGACGTCAGAAAAATTACAATTAAGTGTTGAGACTTTGAAAGCCATTTTATGTGTGAAATATAATTTAACAAATTCTTGTGAAAAATTTCATGACCTTTTAAACGACAGCAATCTACTAAAAAAATTCGCTCAAATGAGAAATATGCCAAAGAATAAAATAATACTATACATAATTTTATTTATTTATTATATTTATAAATTGTGCTTATGTTGAAATTTTAAAAAATATATTACAATACTATTTTTGCGTTCTATGAAAATTTTTGTTGCTCCATATAGACCAAACTTTTAATCAAGAACCTCCCTCTTCCCCCCACCCCGGTCAATGGAGTCCCGCCTTACCAATGTAAAAATCTGGTCACCTTAAAATAAACCTATTTTTCTTGTTCTCCGAAAGCGAAACATCTCCTGTTGCACTCACCCAAAAGTCAGGCCCAGACCCCTGCGCGGCCGCCGGCTGCTGGCCGCCCGCTGCCGGTGCCAGCGGAGGGCAAGGCCTGCGAGGCCGTCAGCGAACTCTGCGGTTTGCTGTTAGTAGTGATGTGTGTGCTCGCTTCGGCAGCACGTGTGCTAAAGTAGAGATTAGCAAGGCCCTGCCCAAGGATGGCACGCAAATTCGTGAAGCATTCCATATTTTAAAAAAGAAAAAATAATAATAACTGTGTAACAGCATATTGTAAAACTCGAGTTATGAGATTGTTCTTTGCACCACTGTATTGGCGGCCCAAAGGCCCAAAAACTCACGCCCCAGGGGGGTGGGCCTGGCCTTGCAGCTGACCTCCCACCCACGCAGCGGCAGCACCGCTCCACTCAGTCTGCCTGTCAGGGCTCAACCCCCCTTCCTCCGGGGCTGGCTCCCCCGACCCCTGGGGAGCCACGGCCCTCCTCTCCCTCTGAGCGGGACGGGCGCCCGGGCTGACGCCCTAGCCTTGGCCTCGGCTTTGTTTTTTTAATTAGTTTTTTATTTGTTTCAGGGAGGGAGAGGGAGAGAGAAACATCAGTGAGGAGAGACGATCACTGTTCGGCTGCCTCCCGCAGCCCAGGCCTGTGCCTGGCGGGGAATCGAACCCTGAGTCCTGGTTCGCAGGTCGACGCACCACCCTGAGCCACGTGGGCGGTGGCCTGGCCGGTTTAAACATTTCTGACCTCCTTGGACCCGCTTCCTCTGTGTCAGAGCCTTCCTCCTGCTCTCGGCCAGTGAGTCATGCTGCCTGTCACACCCGCCTCCACAGGGCCTCGTCCGCTCCTCGCCCCCGGCCAGGCACCTCTCCCCCAGACCTGGGCTCCTCCGGCCTGCCTTCTCTGGTCTGATCGCTGCCCACTCACCCCCTTTCCCACCTCCATTCTGGCGGCCCGTTCCTCCTAGCCTCCGCGATCTGTTTTGCATCTTTCATCTAATCTTTAACCGGCGGTCCAGAGGTTGGAGACCGCTGCTCCAGAGTGCTGCCTCCCCGGCCTCTGCACAGCCCCTCTGTGCCGGGCAGTGCCCACCTCCCACCGCTCCTGCACCCACATGCTCCCGGCTCCTGCCCACTGCCCTCGCTCGCAGTGCCCCGCTGGCCTGCCTGGCATGCTGTGCCAGGCACCCGCTGAGAGCGTCCCTTTCCTGGTCCTAGGGACCCACAGCTCCCTGAGGCAGCCCTCCCCACCTCCATGAGAGGTGAGCGGGTGCACAGGGAGCTGTGAAGGCCCCGCCTGGAGGGGACAGTGCCCGGAGTTAAGCCGTCGGATGCCCGGGCCTGAGGTGGGAGCGCACCCTGCACGCACGCACTTTTATTCTTGGCTCCCCTGTCCGCCAGACCTTGTGTGTGTGTGGGAGGGCACTCAGGCCAGCTCCTCCGTTCCTGAGCCAGCAGCCTGCCCCTCAGCCTGGGACAGACAGAAATCCTCCCGGGATGGGAAGCCGCCTGGCACAGGCCCCCTGTCGGGACCCTCCCCTGGCCCGGCCTGCCGGAAGGAGGGGACCCCACCTTGGGCGGAGGGCCGCAGCGGTGAGCCTGCGCAGACCTGCGGGTGCCGGCCCCCGCGGTCGGGTTTGGGGACGGTGTTGTTGGATCCTTGGCCACCGGCCCGGGGCCTGGCCTGTGAGGTCTGGATGCGGTTTGCTGACGAAGGACTGGATGGACGAGTGAGCCTGTCAAGGCTGCTCCCTGGGTGGGCCCACTCCCACCCCTCCACCCCTGACGCCTCCTCCCCCTCCCCTGCAGACAGAGCTGTCCCTGCAGAAGGAGCAGCTGCAGCTCAAGATCATCGAGCTCGAGGACGAGGCAGACAAGTGGCAGAAGGAGAAGGACCGCATCAAGGTGCAGCCGCCCCCTGGCCCTCCCCCTCCCGGGCAGAGGCGGCCGCCTGCCCAGGCCTCAGCCCATGTGGACCCCACACTGGCTTTCTCCCGGTTCTCCCCGTGCGTTGGCGTTCTTCCAATCCCTCGTCTCATTCGGGGCCAGGGGTACAAGTGGGATCCTACCCATCACCCTACACTCCCGTGACATCATTCCAGGACAGACAGGCTCTAGAACCACCGCCTTCCAATGCCCGTTGTCTGCCCAGGCCCCGGCCGCCAGAGGCTCGCCATTGCTCGCCCCGGGCCAGGAGGGCAGGTGTAATTGGCATGAGTAATTGCACACACATCTGCCCCTGGGCCTGGCCACATACGCACCCACCAGCGCCTCCTGGTGGTGCTGGGTTCTGGTGGGGCTCAGGGAGCACGGCCGGACTCTGGCCCAGAGCGCTGCCCACCGGGCAGGGAGTGGTGGCGATAGGCCGCCGGGTAAGGCATGGCGGCCGCACACGCCTGGCCCTCCCTCAGGGCCGCCTCCCTGCCGCCTCAGCGAGCTTCGTGGGCACCAGGCTCTCTGGGAGGGAAAGACCGGCTCTGGGCTGGAGGCCCAGCCGCTGCGGGGGAACGCCCAGTGACTGACCCCCGCCCCGGGCCCTCCTCCGCACCCAGAGCTTCACCACCAGCGAGAAGGCCGTCCTGGAGCAGAGCTTCCGGGAGCTGGCGCGGGAGCTGGAGAAGCAGAAGGAGGAGGTGAGGGCGGCGCTGGAGCAGCGGGAGCAGGACGCCGTGGGCCAGGTGAAGGTGATCGTGGACGCCCTGGAGCAGCGGGCCCAGGTGCTGCAGGAGGACAAGCAGACGCGGGAGCAGCTGCACAGCATCAGCGACTCGGTGCTCTTCCTGCAGGTGAGGCCCCCCGGCGCCCGCTTCCAGGCACCCCTCACCCCACGCCCCAGCCACGGCTCCCCGAATTCCTGTGCTGAGCCATTTCCCCCCTGACCCGCGGATGGCGCCCAGGGCCTCCTGGCCCCGGCAGTGCTCCGCCCGCAGGAAGGAGTCAGCGACGCCTGCTCGAGTGTGGGATTGTGGCCGAGAAGCGTTGCATATTTGTTGTCCTGGATCTTTTAAAAAAAAATTTATTATATATTTTTTATTGATCTCAGAGAGGAAGGAAGAGGGAGAGAAAGAGATAAAAACATCAGTAAAGAGAGAGAATCATGCATCGACTGCCTCCTGCACACCCTATACTGGGATCGTGCCCACGACTCGGGCCTGTGCCCTTGACTGGAATCAAACCCAGGGCCCTTCAGTCCTCAGGCCGATGCTCTATCCACTGAGCCACACCAGCTAGGGCTGTTGTCCTTGATCTTAGCTGTTGGTCTAGTCATCCATCTGTCCTCCTGTCTGCTGGAGGCTTTGGCTGCCCTGCCTGCCTAGTCCTCTCACTGCGGGTTATGGTTTTGGTCCCCAAGGAGCTGCATCCAGATAATCGGAGGGCAGCCGGCATGCATGTGGAAGTCACTGCCGAACCAGGTGGTTCAGGGGCGTCCCGGAGGCCCAGGGAGGGGCACGCAGGAGGGGAGCTGAGGCAGAGGAGGTGGAACAGCGGCTCTTGCAGGCCCCTTGGGATTGGAAAGTAGAGGGCTCTCCGGTGAGCGGGAGGGAGGAGGAGCTCAAAGGTGAGCGGCAGGACTGGGCCTGGACGGGGTGCTGCCTTGACGGGCACAGACGCCCCAGAGTTCCGCCTTTTGTAGGCTCTCACCCCCACGCCTGCACGGGTGCCGCCGCCTCGCCCACGGCAGACGGGCGCGCAGTGTGGCCACCGAGTCCCCGCTGTGCTGCCAGGGCATTGGCACCCGTGGGGTTTAGTCAAACTCTCGTATTTCATCTCATTTTATTAAAAATGTTTTCCATTGATTTTAGAGAGCGTGGAAAGGAGAGGGAGAGACAGAGAGAAGCATCGATGTGAGAGAAACAAATCCATTGTCGCCTCCTTCATGTGCTCCCACGGGAACTCACAACCCGGGCACCTGTCCTTGACCGGAATAGAATCCAGGCCTCTTCTATCCACAGGCCGACACTCTACCCACTGAGGCGAACAGGCCAGGGCCGAACGCTCCCCTGTCACGGAGAGAAACGGGCCCGTCCACAGCAGAGCGGGGCCACGCCCGGCCTCTGGCTCATGTGGAGACTGCCAGCTGCCCTGTGCCAGCCTCCCAGACTGAGGCCCTCTCCCTCCCCGCAGGAGTTTGGCGCGCTGATGAGCAATTACTCCCTGCCCCCGCCCCTGCCCAGCTACCGCGTGCTGCTGGAGGGGGAGGGCCTGGGGCAGGCGCTGGGCAACTGCCGGGACGACCTGCTGAGCGTGTGCATGCGCCACGTGGAGAAGGTGTGCAAGGCCGACCTGAGCCGCAGCTTCATCGAGAGGAGCCACGCCGACACCGGTGGGTCCCTGTGCGTGCGGTGCGGCGGGCCGCAGACCGCCGGCCTGTGGTTTGGTCCGGGCCGTGCAGCCCACCAGGGCGGCCTCTGCACGGGGCCTGGGGCAGGGCAGCCGGCCCCCGTCCCTGCTGCTGCCGCGTCAGGCTCAGGGCTGCGTCTGAGCCAGGCCCAGTCCAGCAGCTGGTGGACGCTGCCACTTCTCTTCAAAAAGTATTTTACTGACCAATGATGAGAGGGAATCATGGATGGGCTGCCTCTTGCATATCCCTCACTGGGATCAAACCCACAACCCGGGCATGAGCCCTGACTGGAATCAAACCGTGACCTCCTGGTTCCTAGGTCCACGCTCAACCCCTCGAGCCCTGAGCCCCGCCAGCCGGGCCTGGCTGCCTCTTGTAAGGGCTTTGCAGACCTCGGGAGGTGGGCATGGAACTGCCCCGGGGAGAGAGAGCTCCGTCAAGGTGCTGAGTCCTCTGTGCTCCGAGGCTGGGCCGGGCTGCAGGGGGCCGGGGGGGGGGGGGGCACCTCTGCGCTCCGAGGCTGGGCCGGGCTGCAGGGGGCCGGGGGGGGGGGCACCTCTGCGCTCCGAGGCTGGGCCGGGCTGCAGGGGGCCGGGGGGGGGGGGGCACCTCTGCGCTCCGAGGCTGGGCCGGGCTGCAGGGGGCCGGGGGCGGGGGCACCTCTGCGCTCAGAGGCTGGGCCGGGCGGCGGGGGGAGGGGGGGGAGGAGGGGGGCACCTCTGAGCTCCGAGGCTGGGCCGGGCTGGAGGGGGCGTGGGGGGGAGGGGGGAGGCACCTCTGTGCTTCGAGGCTGGGCCGGGCGGCAGGGGGCGGTGAGGGGCGGGGGGGCGGGGGCATGGCCTGTCCTGGTGACTCCCCAGCTCCCCTGAAGGCAGCGTCTCTCTGAATCATGCTCCACCCACAGAGGCCACTGACGAGCCCACGGAGAGCCTCCTACCCTGGCCCTACCCTGCTGAGGTGTCCCCCCACCCGCCCCACTCCAGCCCCGTCCGTCCCTTCAGGGCGGGCGCCTGGGCACTTCCCCGGCCGGGACACCGCCTGCTGACAGCTCTGCCAGACACCGAGGCGGCGGCCGGCGCGGCGTGTGCTGTCTGGGGGCAGACTGCCAAGCCTGCGGCGTCACCGGTGCTCTGAGGAGGGTCAGCACGGCAGTGAGACGTGGGGGGGCACTCGGCTCCCGAAACCTCCTGCTAAAGACACCGCGTGACCCCAGGGTGAGGCTGGCAGACGGAGGGCCCGCCCGCTCTCCGCCAGCATCTGAGCTCTGGGCAGCTGTAGCGTGTCTCCCGGGCCAGGGGGGCCAGGGGGACCCAAGGGTCGGGGGGGCCGGGGGAGCCAGGGGGCCGGGGGGCGGGCAGGGGAGCCGGGGGAGCCAGGGGGCCAGGGGGCGGGCAGGGGGGCCGGGGGAGCCAGGGGGCCGGGGGGCCAGGGCCGAGGCTCGGAGGAGCAGCTTTTCAGGCTCCGCCTGGCAGGCACCAGCGGCTCTGCCTCCCTCTCCCATCTCCTCCTGTCCGCACCAAGGGCGCTGCGGGAACATGGGGCGGCCACGGGGGGGGGGGGGGGGGCGGGTGAGGGCAGGGCAGCCCGGGCCATTCCCGGTGCGCACGGCCTCTGTCAGGGTGGAGGGCAGCTCCGGGGCGGGTGCCTCTGAGGCATGGCGCCTCCGAGCTGGTTCTGGCTGCGGCCACAGTGCTGCTGAGCGCCGGACAGGTGCAGCCTGAGGGGCGGGGGCGGGTAGGAGAGGGAGGGGTGAGGAGGAGCGAGGAGGGCTGGAGGCAGAGGGAGCACACTGGGTTTTGAGGAGTGAGGGGCGGCGGCGGGAGGCGGCGGGCCCATTCTGAGAGCTCACTCCTCTGCAGGCCTCTCAGGCCGGCCCGGGGCCAGCCCTCCCGGGGGCAGCAGTGGGGGCCGGGCTCGCCCCGGGGCCAGCTGGTGCAGCACCTTGGGCCAGTGGCTTCCTGAGCCCAGGCCACTCGCCCAGGCTCCGGGCTGTGTCTTGGGGGTGCAGGGGCTGTGTGCCTGTCAGATGGGGAGAAGAGTTAGCAGCACCTGGCAGATGCAGGTCCGTGCACACGGCTCCCAGCTCCGAGCTCACGGCTCCCAGCTCCGTGCACACGGCTCCCAGCTCCGTGCACACGGCTCCCAGCTCCGAGCTCACGGCTCCCAGCTCCGTGCACACGGCTCCCAGCTCCGAGCACACGGCTCCCAGCTCCGTGCACACGGCTCCCAGCTCCGAGCACACGGTTCCTAGCTCTGTGCAGGGCAGGCAGAGCCCCCTGCGGCCCGGGGCCCCAAGCAGAGGGGGTGAGGTGGGGTTGCCTCCTCTGAGGCTGGGAGCCCGCCTCCGGAGCAGAGGGTGCCGGGCAGCTGCCCCCTCAGCCCTCCGCTGACCGCCCTCTCCTGCCAGGGGGCGACCACCGCTACATGAGCAGCTACACCAGCAGCTACGCCAGCGACTGGGGCGCGCCGGACACCATGAAGCGGTACTCCATGTACCTCACGCCCAAGGGTAAGGCGCGGGCGGAGCCCCTGGGCCTGGTGGGCGAGGCCCTGTCCTGTTCGCCTGGACCAGCTGCTGTGACCCGGCACCCTGCTCCTCAGGGGCTTCCCTCCTCACCACCCAGGGGTCCCCACCTTCCCTGGCCTCCAGCCCCGCCCGCCCGGCCACACTGGGTCTGGCTTCTGCCTCTGTTTGTGCCTCCCTCTGCCCCTCAGGGCCTGGAGGCGGCTGCTCCCCCCTTCTGTGGCCTGCCTCCCGGCTGGGGGGATGCCTGCCTGTCCCTGCCCTGTGGGAGCCTGTCGCATTCTTTGGCAGCAGCAGTGCCCTTTACCTAAGGTGGTGTGGCCTGCCAGCCTCAGGTGCAGGCATGTGGGGGGAGGGTGCAGGCATGTGTGGGGGGAGGGTGCAGGATGTGCGGGGAATGTGTGTAGGCATGTGCGGGGCAGGGGTGCAGGCACATATGTGGGGAGAATACATGTGGGGAGAGGCAGAAAGGATGCGTGGAGGAGGCCCCTGTCCTGCACTGACTAACCCCTGGGACACACGGCGGGCGGGGGCGCACACGGCGGGGGGGGGGGGGGGGGGGGGCGCACACGGCGGGGGGGGGCGCACACGGCGGGCGGGGGACGCACACGGCGCGGGGGGGGCGCACACGGCGGGGGGGGGGGCGCACACGGCGGGGGGGGGCACACGGCGGGGGGGGGGGGCGCACACGGCGGGGGGGGGCGCACACGGCGGGGGGGGGGCGCACACGGCGGGGGGGGGGCGCACACGGCGGGGGGGGGCGCACACGGCGGGGGGGGGCGCACACGGCGGGGGGGGGCGCACACGGCGGGGGGGGGGCGCACACGGCGGGGGGGGGGCGCACACGGCGGGGGGGGGGCGCACACGGCGGGCGGGGGCGCACACAGGGGGTGGGAGGGATGAGCTCAGGTCAGAGGAGCGGCCCCACCCAATGAGAAAGCAGCACCTGGACTTCAAGTAGAGGCCTGGCGAGGCGGCAGCACCTGACCCACCCCCACAGTCCTGGTGTGGACGGCGAGTCTGGCCCCCCCCACCCCCCTACTCCACCCCCACCCCCCGCTGCCCTCGGGACGCAGTTCTGTGAGATCCCAGCTCCCACCAGCCCTGTCTCCTCGCTCCCAGGCCTCTGGGCCAGGACCCTGCTGGGCATCAAACCCCGAATTGCCCCTGCTCTGCCCCCCATCCTGAGGACAATGGTGGGGAGGGCAGCTCCCCCACAGGCCGTGAGGAGGAGGCAGTGGGGGAGGGAGGGCAGAGCACCCGCCGTGTCCCCTGAGAGCCACTGCCCCTAGGGCCCTGCTTGAGGAGAGAGGATACCAGGAGGCTGGGCATCTGCAGGGGAGACCAGGGCCCCCGACCCCGTGCCCGCCCCCGCCCGCCCTGGGACAGGAGGCATGTGCCCTTGGGGGGCTCCTGGGCTGGAGGCAGAGACCAGCGAAGGCCAGGAGGTCAGAGACTCAGGCAGCGAGGCCCCTGGAGGGCATGCCGCTGGATGTGGGGCCCGGCTGGAGGAGCGGGCCAGTGCAGAGGCCAGTGTGAGGGCCGAGGGCCGGGGGAGGCGCAGCACTGCGGGGGCGGGCGGGGGAGGTGCCCGGCAGAGCAGGTGCCGGGTAGGGGCTGGGCCTGTCGAGGCTGGCTCTGCGCAGGGCGGGGCCCACAGAAGGACCTGAGTGAGCTTTCTTTAAAAAACAAAACAACACATTTTATTGATTTCTGAGAGGAAGAGAGCAAGAGAAACACCAATGATGACCAGCAGCCTCCTGCACTCCCCTCACTGGGGATGGAGCCCACAGCGCAGGCGTGTGCCTGACCGGGAATTGAACCCTGACCACTGCTCAACCCCAGAGCCATGCCTGCTAGTGCAGGAGTATGTTTTCTCACCTGTAAAGGGGGTGCATCCCAGTCCGCCACCCTCTCAAGACTGGTGTCAGAGCCCCCTGGGATGGGGGCAGAGGACCCTCTCCGGGCTCACCAGCCTGCAGGGCCAGGCCTCCATCGGCGCCCCCGTCCCACAGGAGCCGTGTCCGCCGCAGGCTCAGCCACAGGCACCGCTCAGGGCAGCCTCTGGTGACCCTCAGTCTGAGAAGGTGACAGAGGCCTCCGTCCAGGCTGTCCAACCACCCCTGGTGCTCTTGGCAGGAACAGAATGTGTCCCGATTGGGACGGGGGGGGGGGCGGGGGGGGTGGGGTGGGGGGGAGTGAATGAAATGGTCGCCTTACTCAGACCCCAGGGAGCTGTCGTAGTGGCATCTGGGCCTTGGGACAGGCCCGGGCCTTCAGGTAAGCTGCCCTTCCGCTTTGCTTCCCAGCGGGGGCCAGGACGTCGTACCAGCCCGTGTCCCCCAGCCGCCTCCCCAAGGACATCAACCAGAAGAACTTCAGCAATCTCTATGGCACCAAAGGTAGGGGCGGGGCTCGGGTGAGGGGGCGGGGCTTCCAATCCCAGGCAAAGGGGCTGTGGAGGGGTTGTGAGCTCTGAGGTGAGGTGGGGCGGGTGTGCCTGTGTGTGCGGTGAGACCACGGCCTGGGGCTGCGGGAGTGGCCGCCCTGGGAGCCTGAGTCCGGGACCTTCTGCCTGGGAACAGCAGGGACTGGGGCCTGGGTGGATTTGGGGGTGCCCCTCAGCGCGAGTCGGGGCAGGAGGGACCTCGAAGATTTGCATGCTTACACCTTAGGAAGCCAGACTCCTGCTGCCCTAAGGGGCAGGGTGGCACGGTGTGGAGTGGGCCCACCCCGCGCGGGTGAGGGGTGCCCCGCCCTGAGCGGGGAGGGTGACATGCCCTCGGCCCAGGAGAGATGGATGGGAAAGCCCTGGCCTCCGGGGATGGCAGGGGCCCAGCTCCGCCAGGCGCTGCGGGGGCCTCACGCTTGGGGAGCCAGTGGGGGCCTGGCCCTCCCAGCCCTGTGCGGGGGGTGGGGGGGTGGCGAGCCAGGTCCCAGCCCCCGGCACAGCCAGCCTGCAGAGCCAGTGGGGCCTCCAGAGAACAGGAAGTCCTGGGGATCGGGAGGCAGGACCCCTGGACGGGGCAGCGCCAGGCCTCGTGTCCGGGCCTGGACTCCCCTGCACCATCACGGACACGGAGACTGCGGGCCACGCTGGTCTGTCTGCCACAGCTGCCACCGCGGCCTGGAGGGGCTCAGGAGACACTTGTTGAAGAGAGGGGGCGGTGGCGGGGGGGGGGGCAGACGAATGAGGGAATGGCAGGGCCAGGCCCATGGGGCCTGAGAGCCTGGGCGGACGTGCTGGCTGAGGTCCAGGCTGCAGAGACTTCCCGGGGACCCTGTGGGCAGGGCTCACCTGCAGCGGGCGGACAGCCAGCCCTCTGACTGCTGAGCCTGGACCCCCTCCCGGCAACGGTGGGAGATTTCGGGCCTGGGACCCTGTGGTGGAACGGGAGGGGTCGGAGGAGGGGCCTCTTCAGAGGGGCCCTGAGGACCCACTGTCCTGCATGCCCCCCTGCTGCTGCTCCTTGCAAATGGACACATGTCAGCTGCCCCACCTGGGGAGCGGTGCCAGGAGGTGTCTCCAGCTGCTCTGACTGACGCTCAGCCCGTGTCTGCATTTATTTGCTCATTTGCTCACTCTTTCATCTGCCAGCCCTCCGAGGACCCCCTTCTGGGCAGGCTCTGTGCCGGCCAGGGGTGCACGCTGCCCTCGGAGCTCAGGGAGAGACGACGCTGAGAACCACCTGCAGGGGGTGGGGCAGCGTGTGGTGAGGGGGTGTGGCGAGCTGACACTGAAGACCAACACCTGGGTTTGCTGAGAATGGGGGTGCACGGGGAGTACACCAGGCCTGGTCTGTGCAGAAAGCCGGGCGGAGGGAGCCTGCGGGATGAGGAGCCACGGAGCGGGTGAGGGAGGAGGCGGCGCTGCGGAGGGTGGGTGGCAGGGTGCTTTGAGCCTTCACCGGATGGACAGAGGGCCGTGGCTGCGGGGCGGGCGGGTGCAGCACGCCCTGGTTTGGAAGGGCAGCTTTGACTGGCAGGAGGTGCGTGGGCCCAGCGTCCCCTGGCTTGAGACCCGGTGAGGACGGTCAGGCCCAGGAACGGCTGCGGGGCTGACCTCTCCTTTGCCTGGCAGGTAACTACACGTCCCGAGTCTGGGAGTACTCCTCCTCCGTGCAGAGCCCCGAGGACCTGCCCCTGCCCGGTGTCCCGGGCAGCTCCTCCTTTTCCCTGAAAGGTGAGCCCTGAGCTGCTCCCCCGCCCTGCCTGGCCCTGCTCCTCCTCCAGCCCTCGCCTCCAGCGCCACCTCCGGGGGTGGAGCCGGGCTGGGAGCCGGAGCCTCGCTCCCTCCCCGGCGCCAGGGCAGCTGACCGGCTGGCAGGGTTCTTGGACTATTGACTCGCACTGTCCCCTGTGGGCACCGGGGCCAGGCCACACCCTCCACATCCCCTCCTCCCTCATCCCGTCTCCCCGCTGGTGAGCGGAGCCCTGTGGCCAGGTGGCTCCCGTCACTGTCCACAGAGCCAAAGCCCTCGGGCAGCTCTGGGGAAAGGGGGCGTGAGGGCCTCCGGGCCTCCACTTCTGTCCCCTCCGGCTCTACGTGGCTGAAGAGTCAGCCCTTGGGCCCCTGGAGCGGGTCGCGCCAAACCCCTCACGGGGCCCAGCCCTCAGGGCTCTTTGGAGACGTCCAGGCTGGTGAGCCGTGGGGCCGTGTCTGGCACCGAAGATGCCTGGCTTGAAAGACGTGGGGGAGGGGGGTTCCCAGGGCTGGCAGACCCCAGGCAGCGGCCTCTGAAGGTGGCTCCCTCCTCAGCCCCTCTTCCTGGCCGGGCCCAGCCTGAGCCCAGGGCCCAGGCTTGGACATCAGCCAGGCAAAGCCTTGGGCAGGAGCTAGGGAACGGGGTCCCCGAGGCGTCTGGCTCCTACAGACCCCTCTACGGAGCCCTCCCTGCCCTGCGATCGGCAGTCAAAGGCGCCCGCAGGTGTGAGTGGTTGCCTGCTCCCTCCGTGCTCACCTGCCACAGAGCCTCGGGCAGGGCCTTAGGGAGCCCTCCCGTGCACCGCGTCCTCCAGGAATAGCTGGCCACCTGGCCGCTCCACAGAGCAGCTCACCAGCCCCGGGGAAGGCCCCGGAGGAGGCAGGGCCGCGAGCAGCGAGGAGCCCCTGGACCAGCCCAGCCCGCACCCGCTCAGGAGGCAGAGAGCACACTCCCAGCAGCGGGGACGGGGGCTGAGCCTGGCCGAGGGTGGTTTGGAAATGAGATAATCGTTCTAGTGGAATCCCTGCGCCACTAACGCCTCTCTCTCCCAGCAGGCCCTGGGAGGCCCCCCTACCAGTTCCCCACCTCAGGACAGGCCAGCCCCGAGTTTTCCAGGCCGCTGGACACCAATGAGCTGTTTAAAACTAACCCTGGTACCTGTCCCGCCCTCTCTCCCCATGGGACGGTGGCAGCTGTGGCTCTCTCCACTTCTCCGTCCTGGGCCTCCTCGGGGAGAGGGCGGACGGCCACTGTCACCCGGCTGCCCACTCCTGCGCCCCCTCCCGGCCGGTGTGGGGTTTCTTCCCGGACACGGAGACGGGGACTCTCCCGGCTCCCATTCAGGGTCAGCGGGACCCTCTTTCCAAGGCCGGCAGGCAGAGCCGGGCACAGGCAGAGCCGGGCGCAGGCAGAGCCGGGCTCTCTGCTTTCTGCCCCTCGCCCGGTGCCACGGGGCAGCGGCCGGCCCCCGGCGGTGCTCTGGCTTCTGGGTCTGACCAGCTTGTCCCTAAGGGCTCTCGTTGGCCTTGCCAGGGACAAACATGTTCATTTTAAAAAATTTTTTATTGATTTCAGAGAGGGAGAGAGAGAAACATCAATGATGAGAATATTGATCAGCTGCCTCCTGCACGCCCCACACTGGGGATGGAGCCCACAACCTGGGCCTGTGTCCTCACCGAGAATCGAACCGTGACCTCCTGGTTCATAGGTCGATGCTCACCCCTGAGCCACGCGGGCCAGGCTTCCTTTCTTTTTTAATTGTTTGACCTCATGAATCCCACACTATAAACATCATGCAAAGATATGTTTATTGATTTTTAGAGAGAAGGGGAGAGAGCGAGAAAGAAAAACGTTGAGGTGAGAGAAACTGGTCAGCTGCCTGCCCCATGCCCTGACCGGGGTGGGACCCGCAGCCTAGACATGCGCCCCAACGAGGACCGGAACCCGCAGCCTGTGGTGCCCGCACGGGGCTCGCCTGCTGAACACTGGCCAGGGCAGGGCCCGCTGACTCCGAGTCCCTCTGCTCCGGGCCTTTCCCGGGCTCCCCTCCGCCCAGCGGGGCCAGCCTGGCTGGCACCGAGGGCCTCTCCCAGGCCTGTGGCCACCCCCCCAGACTACCCAGGACCCCTGCTGCAGGCCAGCCTGGACTCAGCCCTGGACCACAACACAGGGCGATCACTGCCCCTCGGGCCCCGCCTCCCACTTCCACGCAAGAGGGGCCGCAGAGCCCGAGGCGGGGCTGGTCCCCCAAACCAGGCTCCCACGGGCTTGTTCGCTGTGGCTGGAGCGACCTCGGGGCTCGCAGAGATGGGGGCTCCGGGCACACGCAGTCCAGCACGGAGCCCGTGGGCCGGTCAGTGCGGCACAGGTGGGGCCTCCTGGCGGAGCCCGCAGGCTGGCTATGAGAGGCTTTCCTGGGCTCCGGGGCTTCAGGACGGGCCGGGGCGATTGCGGGAGGAAGTTTCCAGAGTGGAGTGACCCTGACCTGGATTGGGGGAGACTTTCCTGCTGCCAGCCCAGCCCACCTCGCCTGCTCCTCCTCTCTCTGTCTGCCTTGGGCCCCTCCCTTCGGCCAGCCCCCCGGTTTCCCCAGGGGAACCCTGTGGACTGCAACCTCCTTGGGGGTGGCTCTCCTTGGGAATGGGCTGGATGGAGCTTGGTGGTCACGTTGGAGATGGGTGCGCGCCCGGGGCTCCCTGAGGGTCACTATGGAGATGGGTCCTCGCCTGGGGATCCCTGCGTGCAGGGCCTCTCTGACCACAGGCCTCCTCTGACCAAGCTTCTGCCTCCCCAGGGTACCCCTCCCTCATGCGGAGCCAGAGCCCCAAGGTCCAGCCCCAGACTTGGAAATCTGGCAAGCAGACTTTGCTGGTGAGTGCGGAGCCGTGCGGAGAGTCTGCCCAGGCCGGGCGGGGCGCTGAGTGGCTCCCGGTGACAGCCGTCTCTTGGCCGGGGCCGTGGGGGCCGTGACATCCCTGGGCCGTGGTGGGAGGAGGCGGCAGTGGCCTGAGGACCTGCACACAGCAAAGGGCAGAAGGAATCCAGGGCCCACAGGCAGAGGCGAAGTCAGCAGGGACTTTCTGAGCCTGTTTTCGGGCTGTAAAACGGGCAGCCTGGGCTATGATCTGGCAGATGGCTGCTGGGCACCTGCTTGTTGAATGACGGCTCTGCTGCTGCTCTGGGAGGGCGACATGAGCCTGGGACCAGCACCTGCCCCAGCACCAGCGAGGAGCCCGTGCTGGGGCAGCAGGGGGAGGCGGTGGGCGTGCTAAGGCCACATCTGCAAACTTAGGAGCAGATGTGTTTCGGTTTCGGTAGCTGACGTGCCGGGCCCTGCAGACCTCAGCGACCAGGGCTGCCCTCGGACGCTGTGCCACGGTCTCCGCAGGCTCACCGTGGAGACCGGGTCCGGCCCTGCAGGGGTCAGCCCCTGTCCAGGAGGGCGCTCGTGGCCACCTCGATGCTGGCCGGGCCCTGGTGCCTGCAGCCACGCCCAGAGCTGGGAGAAGAGGGGGGTGATCCTATGCCAGGGGGCTGGCCGCCTGAGGGCTGGCCCCAGGCCTCTCACCAACTTGCCATGTGACCTTATGGGAGCCATTCTTCCTTGGTGCCTTAGTTTCCCCATCTATAACATAAGTCAGACGGCTGGGATGATTTCATAGCTCTTCCAACTCTCACAGACTGTGACTGACACATAGAGGGACAGGGGTGTGGGGGGCACCCCCTGCTCAGGTGCCCTGGGCTCTGGGCTCTGTCTCCGCCCGCCCACCGCTGGGGCCTAAAGGACAGCACTGCTCACTTGTTGCAGAAGACGGGAGAAAACCAAGCCACGCTTTTTTAAAAAAATATGTTTTATTGATTTTTTACAGAGAGGAAGGGAGAGGGATAGAAAGCCAGAAACATGGATGAGAGAGTAACATCCATCAGCTGCCTCTTGCACACCCCCTACTGGGGACATGCCCGCAACTCAGGTACATGCCCTTGACTGGAATCGAACCCAGGACCCTGGAAGTCCGTAGGCTGACGCTCTATCCACTGAGCCAAACCGGTTTCGGCCTAAGCCATGCTTTAGAGCACATGTGTCAAACACAAGGCCCGCGGGCCAAATCCAGCCCACCAGGCCTTGCAATGTGGCCCGCACCGTGCTGTAATCACTGCACTCCGCTGTCAGTTTATGACATTGTCAGTTTATGACTGTTCAGTAAACCATTCGGCCCGCGATTTAGGCTGGATTTTAGATTTTGGCCCCTTCTCTGATTGAGTTCGACACCCCTACTTTAGAGAAAAGGAGTTACACAGTTTATTACACCGGCAGACTCAGCAGAATAACTTCCCAAGTCTGAGCAAAGTAACATCAGGAGCTTCTCTTTTATATCTTTCCGGTGTCTTTATCCCACAGACATGGGTAATGCTTCTGGTCCTTTAGGGCTTTGCAAAAAGGGGCCCAGGTGTTGGGGGTCTTAAGACCATATCTAAGGGTCTGGCCTGGTGCCAGTGCTAATACCACCCCCCAAGGCTGTGCACTGTTCATCGTTTATGCCTCTGTATTTAGGTGAAAGGTATTGCAAGACCAGTTTCTGGGAAAGGTGAGTTAATGATAGGTTATCAGGAATGTGCACTGGGCTTGCTGCACGGATTCAGATTGCTGACCCCCAAATACCAGGGTTACATTGGAATTAGCTTCCGGACTTCTCACGCCGACCATCTCACCGACCCGCCTCCCTAAAAGCGAGTGCAGCCATGGCCAGGCCGTTTGCTTTGCTGTGTTGAAGGCTGCTGGGCACATGGGGTCGGAGACCTGGTCCAGACGCTGCAGCTAAGGGCTGTGTGCCTCGCCTGCCATTCCCTCCCTGGCCTCAATCTCTTCCCGTGCTCATAGGCGGGTCCCTGAGGCATGAGCTGACTGGGCCCAGCCAGGAGTCCTAGGAAATACAGGGTCTACGCTGGCAAGGCCAAGGCCAGGGCTGGAGGCGCCTGGTGTCTCCTGGGTCAGGGTCCGGGTGCTGCTGGGCTCGCTCTGACCAGCTCAGGGACAAGGCCACAGGGCTCGCCAGGGCCTGGGAAGCAGGAGCGCTGATTCTGTGAAGCCGTGGCTCTGTCCTGAGGCTTCCTGACCCCCGAGGAGAAGCCAGGGCGGGAGGGGCTGAGCCGGGCGTGGTCCCTGTGGGCGGGGCGGGCGCAGCCTCTCCGCTGCCTCTGAGCCCTCCAGACCCAGAGTGGTTTGGAGAAATGGTGGGATGGGGATGGGCGCGGACCCAGCTGCTGGGCCTGGCGCTCCGGCTCCTCTACTTACCAGCTGAGTGGGCGATGGCTTAGCCTCTGCGCCTCGGTTTGCCGTCTGTAAAGGGGGTGCGAGCAGGAACCAGGGATGGTAGCGGTGCAATCCGAGAGAGCGTGCTGTGGCTCTATGAGCAGAGAGCCCGCGGAGCGAGAGCTGCAGTGCTGGGAGGCCCGGCCATGGAGGGACTGGATGAGGGGCTGAGGTGCAAGCTCACCAACCAATGGCGGGAAATGGACTCTAATTAGGATGTGAACCTGGGACTCTGGCAGGATAGGCTCCAGCTGGTAGAATTGTTGGGGTTCAGACCACTGCTGCTTCCCGGGGGTGAGGGGGGATCCCCGCCATCCACGCCGCTCACTGCTCTTGTCCCGCAGTCTCACCACCGGCCGTTCTACGTCAACAAAGGCAACGGGATTGGCTCCAGCGAGGCCCCGTGACCCCGGAGGGACGAGGCACCCCCTCCCGCTGACCCGCTCTTGCTACTGTCCTCGGGGATGCAGGAAGGCCCGTGCTGACCGCCGTCCCAGCCCTCTGCCCGCCCCATCGCCGTCCTGGCCGCCCCACCTTCCCCATTGGCACCCTCCGCCCGGCCGCTCTCCCGCGCTGGGCTTCTGCCAGCCACGGCTTCGTGTGCTCAGAAGCCGAGCTTCGCGGGGTGGGAGAGCAGTGGGCCTCTCTCCCGCCCCCTTTGCTCCTCAGTGGGACTAGCGATGGTGCCACATGATGCCAGCCTGCCTCCTCGCCCAGGCCCTATGCAGTGAGCCGTGGCCCCTGGCCCAGCCGCTCACCTCCCACCCGCGTGGCCCGCCTGCCCATGCCAGCCTGGCAGACCTTCAACCGTGGCCCCGACAGAGGGGGCGCCACCTGGGGCCCCCACACCCTTTGGATGTGCAGTCCCTCAGGGCGGCGGGCGGCTCTCCTGGCTGCGGGACTCCAGCCCGTCTCTCTGAGATAAGCTGCTCCCCGGCCCAGCTGCCCTCGGGACTGTCACTTACCTGCGGGCCCTTGGTTCTGTGACCCAGGCCCCTGGCCACGGGCAGCCAGCGCCCAAACCTGTGCTGGGCCCAATGGCCATGCTACTCATGAGGTGCCTCTACGCTGCCCGCTGCCACAAGCCCTTCCCACCTCCCCATGCCTCCCTGCCCCTCCCCCTCCTGCTGCCCCTGGCCTGGAGAGAGACCAAACCCGGCAGCAAGCAGGGTCATTCTTCTCCCTGCCCTCCTGCCCTCCTCCTCGGCCGGAGGCTGGGCCACTTGCAGGAGGAGGGCGGGCAGACGTTCAGCTCCGGCCGCCTCTCAATAAACCACTGATGGCTCCTTCCTCCGTGTTGAACAAGCGCGCCCCTCATCCGAGAGAAAGGCAGAGGAAGGTGGGGGGCCTGTCCCCGTGGGGCCCCGCGGCCCCGGGAAGGAGCGGGCACAGGGGCTGGTGCTTTGCCCTCCGGCCTCCCCTGGGCCATGGGGTGGGCTGCGGTCCCTGAGCGGTGCCCCTGTGGCCCTGAGGGTGCCGCCTCGCTCCTGGCCTCCATGCCGGCTACTCAGAGACGGTCCCGGCTGCTCGCCTGGTCCTTCCTGAGCCCTTCAGCCCAGAGGAGGGAGTGCACAGGGCCCCAGGTCTGCCTGAGTTCCCCGGGCTGCCCGCCGTGGGGAGCTGGTCCCTGCCAGGGCCTCACCAGGAGGGTGAAGGCCGGGAGGTGAGAAGACGAAACAGCCATGTCGGCGGGACCCTCCCGCCCACAAGCATCGATCCCCCTTCATCCCTGCCGGCTCCATCCATGCTGGGTTGTGGCCATACACCATACAGCGACTGGGGGAGGGGAGGCGGGGTGAGGGGCATCTCCCCCAATCGGGAGGCACGGAGAAGCAGGCGCACTGCCATCCTGCTTCCTCAGGCCCAGCAAGTCCTGACCATGCTGCCCTGTGCCATGGCCCCTCCCTGCTTGAATATTATAGACTACAGTGAGGGTGGTAGGAAGGGACTGGGAAACTGAGCATGGTCCCAGGCTGGGGCACCCTGATCAGGATGGGGTGACGGCCAGATGGAGGGGAGCCCCAAATCCCCAGGTCCCACTGCCCAGCCACTGCCTCCCCTGCCTTCAGACAGGCCAGGGCTCGGGCCCATCCAGCCCTGCTCCGCGCCAGGCTGACAGACCCTGAGGGACGAGGGTGAGGACGGACACAGTCTGTGACGGAGGGCTAAGGGGCCGCAGCTACGGAAACCAGGAGCCGTCCGCTGCCTCCTCCGGCTTTGTTGTAGCAGCAGCGCGAACGGAAACTCTCTAGACACTCAGCAGGCAGCACCTTGAGAAGACACGTGCGCCCTTTCAGCAAGGACACTCTGAAGTCTAAAGAATCTAGTAAAACGGGGGGCGCTCAGATTTGATTGGAAAAGTCAAGGCAGGGGCTGCCGCCTTCGGCCAGGGCCCCAGAGGCCCGGCCCTTCGGAGATTCCTCCGGACAGACTCCCACCACATCTGCTCCCACACGCTGGGCCTGGGTATCCAGGCCCGCCCACCACACGCCTGCGTGGCATCGGGGCTGCCGGTCCTGCCTCCTTAGGGCGTGCAGGGATGTGGCAGGCGTCCGCCACTCGGGAAGGTGGCGGGAGTGGAGGGTGACGCCTGGACGGCCGGAGTCAGAGCCCAAAGGGGCGGCTCAGCCTGCAGGAGGGTGACAGTCTGAAAGGATCTTGGAGAGACCACACACTGTGATGCCGGGCGTGGGAACACTCCCCGCTGAGACAGGACGACGCCATCTCGGAGGCTCAATCAGCACCAGCAGCAGCGACAGCATCTCCACCTGGGCCACGCGGTGTTTAGCCTCTGCACTTGGCCGGCGGTCTGTGCCTGTCAGCACCTGCGCCAGTCCGGCAGCGACGGTGAAGCACAGGAGCGTGTGCTCCAGTCCTCGCAGCGTGGGAGAGCAGGGGCGCCCACAGAACTCTGCCCCCTCCCATAAGCCGCTGCTCCATGGGGTGGAAGGACGGAGGTTACAGGGGAAGGAGGGTGAACTGCACACACATGTCCCCCGAAGGGTCAGTGATAGCAAAGGGCTGGGTCTTCCAAGAGCTGCTGCTTCCGGTTCCTGCCACGGGGTGTGCGTCTCCAGGACAACCGCAGCTCCACCGGTTAGCGTCGCCTCTCCCATCAGAGCAAGACACCGGGCTCAGGCAGGCCTTATGCTTCTTACGATCCTAGCTGGTCCCCGCCTGCTTTCTTTCACAATGAGCCTCTGGCCGGGCTTCATCTTCATTTGATGACAGTTAAAAATGTGTGACGGAGCAGTGAACACACACACACACACACACACACACACACGCAGAAGCCAAGCCAAGTCAGGATTATCTTTGTTGAGTTGGGACCGAGAGCCCAGACTTTACATTTTGCCAACAGCTTTCACCTCTTCTCAGCCAGTTTTCCCCCCCAGAGCAGCAGCCAGGGAGCAATGGCACCGTCAGCTGGTCACGTACCTGCCAGCCGCCGAGCAGGGCCTGGCTGTGGGCACACCGCTCAGCTGGCACAGTGAGGAGCCCAGCCACCAGGCCTGGAAGAGGTCTGGCACTGCCCGGCCTGTGGGTGCTCCCAGGAGGAGGCAGCGGGTGCTGGGTGCTGGGTGCTGGGGCTTCACTCTCCAGACAGAATTTTGAGGAAGAACCTGCCCAGCAAGGCCAGTCTGCTCCCTGGTGCTGCCACGGAAACACATTTCCTTCTCCGCAGAGAACGTGGCACATCCCAGAGGCAAATGTTAAAAATCTACTTGTATTGGTTTCAGAGAGGAAGGGAGAGGGGGAGAGAATCACTGACCCGCTGCCTCCTGCACTCCACGTCCTGATGGAATCGAACTGTGACCTCCTGGTCGATGCTCAGCTACTGAGCCCCACTGGCCAGGCTCAGAGGCAAATCCATGGGAAGTGGGGTGAGGAGAAGTCCTGCATGATGACGACCCCTCATCTGGGGGTTCCTTCCATCCCTTCTGCCTGTTGTGCGGGAACCACGTTTCCCGAGTGCTCGCTGCCACGTCGGGCTGCTGGCAACGGTGAGCTGGGCAAGTCCTGAGGGTTCCCTCCAGCTCTGTGCCCAGCCCCGAGGAGGGCCAGGCCTCTGGTTCCATCGTCCAAGACAGACTGCTGAGCGGGCACCTGTCCGCTGGACTCTGACTTTCTGGGGACCCTTTGACGGGCAGAGAGAGAATATGGGGCGGCTCTGACTGCGGACGGGAGTCCTGTCTGTGGCCGGACTGCTTTGCTCTGAGCACAGAAGGTGCAGGCTCACCTGGTGGGCGCTGCAGGGGGACCTGGGCGCTCACCTGGAATGCAGCCCCCCTCCCTCCGGGAGCTCCTGGGAGCATGGAAAGGTCAGCAACCTTGCTGCCGAGCCAGAGCCCCGGCCCTCTGGAGGCCCAGCCTGGCTCACCCACAGGCCTTTGCTCACCCTCAGGCCTTTGTTTACCCACAGGCCTTTGCTCACCCTCAGGCCTTTGCTCACCCTCAGGCCTTTGCTCACCCACAGGCCTTTGCTCACCCTCAGGCCTTTGCTCACCCTCAGGCCTTTGCTTACCCACAGGCCTTTGCTCACCCACAGGCCTTTGCTCACCCTCAGGCCTTTGCTCACCCACAGGCCTTTGCTCACCCACAGGCCTTTGCTCACCCTCAGGCCTTTGCTTACCCACAGGCCTTTGTTTACCCACAGGCCTTTGTTTACCCACAGGCCTTTGCTCACCCTCAGGCCTTTGCTCACCCTCAGGCCTTTGCTCACCCACAGGCCTTTGTTTACCCACAGGCCTTTGCTCGCCCTCAGGCCTTTGTTTACCCACAGGCCTTTGCTCACCCACAGGCCTTTGTTTACCCACAGGCCTTTGCTCGCCCTCAGGCCTTTGTTTACCCACAGGCCTTTGCTCACCCACAGGCCTTTGCTCACCCACAGGCCTTTGCTCGCCCACAGGCCTTTGCAAATCCAGCCCCCAGTACTTGTGAACTGCCCATTTGGCACACCCTTTGCCTCCTTCCCCTGTAATCTTCGTCCTTCTTCCCAATATGGCAGCGGCTTATGGGGGGGGGGGGGCAGATGTGTGCGGGGGTTGACCCTCTGCTCTCCCACACTGCAGAGGATTGGAGCACACGCTCCTGTGCTTCACCGTCTCTGCCGGACTGGCGCAGGTGGTGACAGGCGGCCCGGACCCCTGGCGGTCTGGTTACAAATGCACAGCCCCTGTGGCATGCCACCCACCCCACCTCTGCTGGCCTCGGACCCAGAGCCCAAACTCCAACCACACCCGCAGAGTGAGCACCAGGAAAGAGAGCAGCATATGCCCCAGGCCTCACTGCAGCTTTAAACAACGCTTGCTGTTATTTATATGTAATAGCAGCTTCCAAAAAACTTGCAAACCCTAGGGCATGCAAACATGTAAATGATAACTGGTTGTTATTCCTCCAGAAACTTAGAATTCAAAAGTTTAATCATCCTTATTAGCCTGGTTTGGTGATCTCAGTCCATATCTTTGCCTTGGAGATGATGATGCATGGTGTCCTGAACAGAAGCCAAAAATTAACTTTGATTTAACGTCAGAATTCCAACCCCAATGTAATTCATCATGCAAATACATTTGTCAAAAATAAATCCGTGAGCACAGGACATACAGGTGATGGATTATAGGGTTGTACAGCTGAAACCTGTATAATTTATTAACCAATGTCACCCCAATAAAGTCAATAAATACATTTTAAAAAATAAAAATAAATAAAGCAGGCTCATCTCAGAACAGAAGCCCAAGGAAGAAACACAGAGTCCCTGGTCTCAGGTTTCTGTAGTTAATTTAAAAACATTTAAACTGTAAAGAATTTTGTGAGTTTATTTGAGCCTGTTATCAAAACAAACTGTTTATTTCCCTCTGGTTTCCGCATGCGTTTTTAACTGCACACTCCGGAGAATGGCGGGTCCACCTGTGTTCATTCGTTGCCATCAGAGGAGGGGCACGGGTGGGGACATGAAATCCACTGGTGACAGACTGGAGGCGGGAGAAAGCAAAGCGGGAAACCCTGGGATTGGGTAAAAAGTAAAATGATGGACACGTCCTCAGGTGGGTGCAGGGACAATTAACACGGTAATGACGGACTTTGTGGTCTCTGTCCTGGCGCCCAGAACCTCAGGCTGTGCCCCAGGGGCTCCGGGAAAAGGGAAGTGACAAGCTACCAGACACTTCAAGGGTGTGTTATCACTGATGCCGAAAGACTGACGGCTCCGGGAAGGTAAAGGTTGACCTTGTCAGGGAAGATACCGCCTAGGAGGTGACTGCACCATCACTGCTTTAGTTAAGGTTTCATTTCACACCATCCTTGTGATTCCTTTAGGTCTGAGTCTGCAAGACCGCCATGCAGGCCGCGCCTGAGCTGTCAGGTCCGCACGTGGCCCCTCTGGTCCACACTTCATACTCACACCCTGAGCAAGGCCCCTTGGAGGTCCTGCCCCCGCTCGGTGTAACTCCGATTTCTTTAGAAAGATGATTGTGTTCGTGTCCCAGCCACTCACAGTGCGCACACTAGGAGCTCGTGACCGAAAGGCGTCCTCACAGACCCGGGACCAGACACCCAGTCAGGCGCCAGCAGGACCTCGCCCCAGGCTCCAGCGGAAGCTCCGTGTGTGGGCCCTGCTCCTGGACTGGAAACACCGGAGCACCGAAGACAGACACCCCCATTTCCCCGCGCACTGCCGGCTCCAGCCCGCCAGGAGAGGCGCTCCCTCGTCCCCTGTGGCTATTTGTCCCCAAACATGGCCGGGCTGCAAAAAGCCCGCGCCGGGTGGGCTGTGAGGCCACGCCTGAAGGCCTGGCCGGCGCGGCTGACCACCGCCCAGGCTGCGTCCGGCGCGGCTCAGGCCTCTGCAAACGGGGCGCTGAGGCAGCAGCCTGGCACGCGCAGATCGCTAAGGGCAGTGACCAGACTGCAGGCGAGCAGGAGGTGCGTTAGGGATACACAGTCAGGCTGCTGGTCTCCCCCAAAATGCCTCATTTCCCTCAGACTCGGAGCTCTCCCGGACTCAGAGCCAGGAACCCCCCTCCGCCTCCTTCCCCAGGTCTCTCCTGGGCGTGTCCTTGTGAGGACACTTGCCATTGAACTTGGGGCCCTCCCTCCCAGGTAATTGGGTGATTTTGCTAGAGATCCTTCCACTTCCTTCTCCCTCCAGATGAGGCCCCGTCCCAGGTTGGTCTCCAGGACACAGACTGGTCCCTCGCGCGCCTGCTCAGACCCACCGAAACCCGCCCTGCTGCTGGGTCTGAAACGGCCACAGCCAAGCACCGCCCTGCCCCGCACCCTTCCCCCGCCCGCCCATCACAGGGCCCCTCCGAGGACGATGCCCAGACCCCTGCCGCTGCCCCTGTGCTGCACCCATCCGCCGCCTCCCTGTCCACACTGCTCCTGAGGCCAAAGGCCAGGGTCACCTCGCTCACTGCTGCCGCCTGTGGCTGAAGGAGCCGTCCGGCTGGCACACTCCTGCCTGCTGACAGGGGGTGTGGGGAGAGGGAGGGTGCACAGGGGCTGAGGGAGCCCTGGGCGGGGGTCTGGAAGCTCAGATCCCAGGCCAGGCTGAGGCCGGTGGGCGGGGTCTCCCGCTGGGTGCAGGGCTGTCCGCACCAGCCCGGTGCTCTGAGATGCTCTGAGTCTGGGCAGAGCTTGCAGGGCTCCTGGGAGATGGATGTAAGGATGAGTCCTCATTACAGACGCCAGTGGCACAGCCATCAGACAAGGCAGTTCCACAGGCAAACACCCACCTCACCCGCCCCCTAGCCTCCCAGTTCACCACCAGGAGAGGAGGCTGGGGCCCGGCACAGCGGGCGCGAGGGAGAAGCATCCGCGTGGTCCTCAGGGCTGGCCGGGAGCTCCACGTGCCTGGGAGCCCAGTGCAGGGCTGAGGGGAAGCCCAGGAGGGTCCTGATGTGCAGGGCAGGGGCAGGGCTGGGGCAGGGGCAGGGGCAGGGCAGGGGCAGGGGTTGGGGCAGGGCAGGGGCAGGGGTTGGGGCAGGGTAGGGCAGGGGTTGGGGCAGAGGCAGGGCTGGGGCAGGCATGGACT
This sequence comes from Pipistrellus hanaki, assembly GCF_964339955.1. Classification (NCBI taxonomy): domain Eukaryota; kingdom Metazoa; phylum Chordata; class Mammalia; order Chiroptera; family Vespertilionidae; genus Pipistrellus; species Pipistrellus hanaki. The sequence continues at coordinate 7,098,256 of NC_140511.1, forward strand.
GGGGCAGGTGCTGGGGCTCCCCTATCTCCCTCCCGTCTCCCCTCTCCCCTCTCCCCTCTCCCCTCTCCCCCCTCCCCCCTCCCCCCGCCCCCCTCCCCTCTCCCCTCTCCCCCCTCCCCGCTCCCCGCTCCCCTCTCCCCGCTCCCCTCTCCCCTCTCCCCCCTCCCCGCTCCCCGCTCCCCTCTCCCTGCTCCCCTCTCCCCGCTCCCCGCTCCCCTCTCCCCTCACCCCTCTCCCCTCTCCCCCCTCCCCGCTCCCCCCTCCCCCCTCCCCGCTCCCCTCTCCCCGCTCCCCCTTCCCCGCTCCCCTCTCCCCGCTCCCCTCTCCCCTCTCCCCCCTCCCCTCTCCCTTCTCCCCGCTCCCCTCTCCCCCCTCTCCCCGCTCCCCTCTCGCCCCTCCCCTCTCCCCCTCCCCTCTCCCCCCTCCCCTCTCCCCTCTCCCCCCTCTCCCCTCCCCCCGCTCCCCTCCCCCCGCTCCCCTCTCCCCGCTCCCCGCTCCCCCCTCCCCTCTCCCCCCTCCCCGCTCCCCCCTCCCCTCTCCCCCCTCCCCTCTCCCCCCTCCCCGCTCCCCCCTCCCCGCTCCCCTCTCCCCCCTCCCCTCTCCCCGCTCCCCTCTCCCCGCTCCCCTCTCCCCTCTCCCCCCTCCCCTCTCCCCCCTCCCCGCTCCCCCCTCCCCGCTCCCCTCTCCCCCCTCCCCTCTCCCCCCTCCCCTCTCCCCCTTCCCCCTCCCCTCTCCCCGCTCCCCTCTCCCCCCTCTCCCCTCTCCCCGCTCCCCTCTCGCCCCTCCCCTCTCCCCCCTCCCCTCTCCCCTCTCCCCGCTCCCCCCTCCCCGCTCCCCTCTCCCCTCTCCCCTCTCCCCTCTCTCCTCTCCCCTTTCCCCCGCTCTCCTCTCCCCTCTCCCCTGTACCCACTCCCCGGGTTCCCGCTCCCCTTCGCCCAGCTCCCTGCTCAGCTCACTGCTCTTGTTTGGAGAGAAGGCAGGTGGCCCTCCCTCCTGCTAGCTTCTGTGCAGCCAGCCCCGCAGCGGCTGGGTTGCTTGGAGGCTGGAGAGCACACCTGGAAAGAGCGGTTTCTCCCCCAGAAAGGCCTTCCTTTTGAGAGGCGAAGGGGCGGAAGCCATGGGCTCCCTGGCTCCAGCCCGAGAGCCAGGCAGGGGCTGGGCACAGCAGCGCCGGACTGCGGACACAGAGGCCCGGCGGGCGGGGGGTGCGGAGGGGCGCTGCCCCCTGGGGGGTGCCAGCCACGTCCCACACGAGGGTTCCACCGGGTCAAGGCTGCAGGAGGCGCCAAGCCACGCTCCTCTCCCATCCTGCCTCTCTGCTCCTCCGTCCTCGCTAACGTCAGTAAGGATGTCTCTAAAGCGCGCACTAAGAGCTCCTGGAGGCCAGCCACACCCAAACCTCAAACCCGGAGCCTGGTCCCATCTCCACAAGGGCTCCCGCCCCAGCCACACTGCACCGGCCCGCCCTGGCTTCCCGCCCTCCCAGCCCGTCCAGCCAAAGCCGCGCCCAGAACCTGATTTCCACCAATAGGACGGAGGCTTTCCTTATCCAATCAGGCTGCAGTGCTCTGGCCAAGCAGAACAGCTCTAACCTAACCAATCAGGACAGTGGCTTTGGACCAAACTTAGAGAATTGGGAGTCCACATTTGCTTAAGGACAGACCCATCAGGGACCAGGGGCGGGTACTTCTCCCTACATAAGTCATCTTCTCCGTGGTTCTCCCTTCTGCTCCCAGACAGGGTCTTCCAGGCTGAGCAGCAGCAGCAGCAAGAAAGGGGACCGCACCCCCAGCTCAGCCTTCTGAAGAGTTACAAGCGTGACCGATGCAGCAATGCCCACACCCTGGGCACCACAGGGGCGGGGCAGGGCAGGGCCATGTGTGCACCTGGGGGTGCTATAGGCCCCACCCTTGGTGTGGGTCCCGCCCTCTGGGTGAGAGGACAGGTACCTGCAGGGCAGCCGGAGGCAGGCGGGGACCCACCAGACCTCCCGCACCGGGCAGCAGGTGGGCTCAGCCTGGCCTGCGGGAGGGGGCAGGCTGGTGGCCGGTGGCCACCTCTGAGAGAGGGGACGCTGAGAAAGTGCACTGAGTAATGCAGAGACAGGAAGGGAATCGAGGGGCGGCGGGGGCTCCCTGTTTACTGTCAGACAGACCATCCAGAGAGGGAAGAGGGGCTGGGAAGGAGGGAGACAGGGCACAGCTCTTGCTCTAACGCTCTGGAGCCCAGGCCCAGCTGACAACATGCCAGGAATTAAAGACGGGACCCTAAAGGCAGCAGGAGCGGAAACTTACCTACAAAGGAGCTCCCACAGGCTGACCCGTGATTTCACAGAAATCAGCCCTGTCCCGCAAGGCTGTCCTTCCAAACAGACGGTCAGAGCGGCTCCCAGCTGAGCTGACGGAGCGCAGCCCAAGCCAGCCTTCTGCGGCCGGAGCCAGGTGCGCTCAGCAGCAGCCGGACCGCACCGGGCGAGGCCTGCAGGCGGCAGCCTTCCAGAAAAGGCTTCTGGCAACGGCGGGAGGACTCAGACCAGAGGCTGCGGGGAGGGCTGCGCAGGCGCCGCTCTAGGCACCCGCCCCTCTGCATCCTCTCCCCGGCAGAGGCCCAGGGCACTCGGGGGCCAGGAGCTCCCGAGTGGAGAGACGCCGTCCACTTGGCCCCAGACCCTGCCAAGCCCTGGGCGGCTGGGCCAGAGGTCGCCCACAGGAGCAGGGGGAGGGAGGGGTGGCTGTTTGCGGGGTTCAGGGTGGGAGAAGCGGGTCTCACCAGCCTGTGGAAACTAGACCCGGGGTAGCTAACGTCCTGTTTGAAATATGATGGTGCGGTGATGCCCGACAGCCTGGCTCAGGGCTGAGCATCGCCCTATGAACCAGGAGGTCAGGGTTCCATTCCGGTCAGGGCACAGGCGGGGTTGTGGGCTCCATCCCCAGTGTGGGGCCTGCAGGAGGCAGCCGATCAGTGATGTTTCTATTTCCTTCTCCCCCACCCTTCCTCTCTGAAATCAATAAAAATATCTCTTTTTTAAAAAGTTAAGAAGATGATGAGGCCGCTGTATATCTAAATGTCTGTACCGTGGGCCAGGCAGCAGGCAGAGGAGGGCGGCCGGATCCGCTTCTCTGGAGACTGCTCAGGCCTGGGTCTCCATCGCGAAGGGCACGCTGACAGCCAAGGCCCCGCGAAGGAGGACGGGGGTGTGTGGGCGCCGAGTCACGTGTTTAACTTTAAAGCACTCCCAGCACCGTCCCAGCAGCTCTTGGGGCCCAGCACGGCTCTCTGCTCCTTATGTCTCGTGAGGACTCCGTGAAGTGGGTGCTTCTTTAAACCCATTTTCAAGGAAGAAGGGAGAGAACGAGAGAGAGAATCACCAGTGAGAGAGAACCTTCGACCGCTGCCTCCTGCACATCCCCCACTGGGGATCGAGCCCACAACCCAGACATGTGCCCTGTCCGGGAATGGAACCGTGACCTCAACTGCTGGGCCACGCGGGCATGCGTGTCTGTGGTGCCCACAGCGGCACCGTGTGTGCCTTCGGAGCCTCCGCTGTCTGCTTCCACTGCGGTGCCCGCGGCATCCCTCTGCCCACCCCCTCACACAGACCGGCCCGCCTCAGCCGCTGCGGGAGCACATGGGCCGTGGCCGCCTCTGGGGAAGGAGGGCCTTGCACCATGTGAGGCACCGAAGCCAGTGAGTAGACAGTCCCATTAAAATGAGAGCTGCTTGCCCAGCCCGTGTGGCTGAGTGGATGGAGCAGTGGCCTGCGGACTGAAGGATCCTGGGTTCAATTGCAGTCAGGGCACATGCCCGGTTTCAGGCTCGATCCCCAGTGCGGAGTGTGCAGGAGGCAGCCGATCCGTGCTTCTCTCATCATTGACGTTCCTCTCTCTCCCTCTTCCTTCCTCTCTGCAATCAATAAAAATATATTTTAGAAAATGAGAGCTTCTCATCTGGGGCAGCTCGTGACGGGCGTGAGAGGAGGGGAAGGTGATGCAGTGTCATGCGGGCTCTCCAGGCAGCGAGCTTTTACAGAGGAAACAGCGCCTTCCATTTGAGGAGCCTCTGTGCTCCTGAGGGGAAGCTGGGACGAGCCTGCGTTTCACGGAGCAGGGAGGGGAACAGAGCCCGCCCGGGGGTCACAGAGCGGAGGGGGGGGGGCAGCGGCGCCCGCTGACACGGGAGAGGGAGGAGGCCGGCGGTGCGCCCGGCACCCAGGACACCCTTAACGAGCCGCGTCCCCGCCCCCGGGCCGCTGGGCACGGGCTGCCCCCTGTGGGAGGAGATGGGCTCAAAACACACATGGAGCTCTGAAAAGAAGAATGAACTCCATGTGTGTTTTGAGCCCATCTCAAATATTTGTAAACATGAAATATTTGTAAACATGCTAACATGATGCTGTTGGATCACATAATATACATTAGTCATTTGTTTAACTTTTTAAACGATGACATCCCATTATAGACCCAAGGCAAATATATGTAAAATCCTTGTGGGTGTGAGGGGGGAGCGGTGAGGGGTGGAGAATGGGGGTGGTGGGGGGGGGCTGGGTGTGCAGGAGAGAGCAGAGCGCGTGGCCTGTGAGGTAAGTGTCAGGACGGGTGAGGTGGTGGCCTTTGAAACGCATGAATGGATGGAATGGAGGTGAGAAAGCAGCAAGAGGAAGGTGCAGAGAAGTGGGTGCCCTGACACTGCGGCGGGGGAGGGGCGGAGAGCGGGAACAGGGCGCGGAAGCCGCCTCCCACAGAGGCTCACCAGTCCTCTCCGCGCCTCCCCCTCTGACCCTCCTCAGAGTTCCACCGGGACCTATGAACCAGGAGGTCACAGTTCGATTCTGGCCAGGGCACATGCCCAGGTTGTGGGCTTGCTCTCCAGTGGGGGGTGTGCAGGAGGCAGCTGACCAATTATTCTCATCATGGAAGTTTCTATCTCTCTCTTCCTCTCTGAAATCATTTTTTTAAAGGCACCTATCTTGTACCAGTCACTCTGCCAGCTGCCATCTGTGCCCGGGCACACATCGCTGAGCCGTCCCCGGGCGGGATGTGACCACGCTGGACTCCTCCAGCTCAGCTCCTACCACCCAGTGCTGGCAGCAAGCCCTCCTCCCCCCGGACGGAGCAGCTCAGCCGGAGCCCGGGCCGGCTGGCCAGCCCTAGGCCTCTCCCAAGAAGCCGGGCATGCGAGCCCAGCCCACCCACCAGCTTGGGCCAGAGGTGGGTGCACGCAGGCCAGGAGGGGGCGCCTAAAGCAAGCAGAGCCCTCCTGCCTTGCGACCCTGGCCTGGCCCTGTCCGTGGTGCTGAACACGGAGCGGCCTGGCCTCCCCAAAGGAGTGCCCAACGGGACCCTCCTGAAGAAAACGCCAAAACCACAAACAGAGACACAGCACGGTGCCTGTGGCCTCAGCCACGTCCCCACGCCTCCAGGCACCTAGATTCCCAGCACCTAGTTTCTCCCTCCGCCAAGTTCGCCCAGGACCGAGCGGCAGGGGGCAGGACGAGGAAAGGGCGCCAGCAGCCAGGAAAGCAGCCTTGGCCCTCCTGGCTCACCGGTTAGTTAGTCCCCGGCCGCCCTCATGCCGGAGGCTGAGGACCATCACACAAACCCGAACTTCACCTACAGCCCTGTGTGCCTCCCTGAGTGAAGTCAGTCAGAGAAAGACACGTATCACATGACCTCACTCATATGTGGAATCTAATGAGCAAAATAAACTGGTGGACAGAGTGGACCCGGAGCCATGGGGCATGGCGCAGAGTGTGGACTCTCGGAGGGAACAGGGGCGGGGGGGTGGGTGGGAGGTGATCAACCAAAGACCCTGTGTGCCTCTCTGCATGGCCCTGGGCACAGACGGGGGGGTTGGGAGGGGGCTGGAAGGGGTGAGTGGGGAAAAAGGAAAGGGACATACATAATTCCTTCAACAATAGAGGCTTATTTTTTAAAAGTATGAATATATATAAAAAAATAAAAAGAAACAAAAAGAAAAAGTTCTGCATGCCTTGCCATCTGCAGCACCCGCCCCCCACACACACAGAAATACACACAAACACTCACAGAGACACACAGACACACACACACGACATACACAAGACACACGACACATACACACACAGACACACACACACACAACACACACAGACACACACAGAGAAACACACACAAGACTCATACACAGAGACATATGACACATACACACAAGACACAGACATATGACACATACACACATGCACACAGACACACACAGACAGTCACACACAGACACACACAGACACACACAGACACACACACAGAGACACACACACACAGAGACACACACACACAGAGACATACACATACAGACACACACAGAGACAGACACACACAGAGACATACACATACAGACACACACACAGACACACACACACAAGACACACACACAACACACACACATATTCACATACACGCAAACACACACAGACACACACAACACACAGAGATACACACACACACAGACTTACACACACAGACACACACACACAAGCCTTCCTTCCCCCGGCTGCCAACCAGGGCCTCCTCCCTTTGTTCTGCACCGCCCCTATGTCTAGCAAGTGGTCCAACTCCCAGTTGGTTGAACTCCCAAGGGGACAATTTGCATATTAGCCTTTTATTATATAGGATGAGGGCAGCTCATATCCTGACAGCATAGGGTTCTTGTGGAAAACAAAATGGATAGACATGGGAAGATTCACTGAAAAGAAAATGCTAAACAAAGATCAGTCAAGGGCATGAAGAGATGAGGCCAGAGCTGTGACGGTGGAGGGTGTGGGAGGGATAGGTAGTGTGAACCCTGAGAAGAAGAAAAAGAAAAAAAAAAAAGACTCTTAAGAACGGCTCCTGGTGGCTACAAGCCTGCGCTGAGCCAGCCTCCTACACTGACCTGCCTGCCTGCACTGCTCCTGCCCCTGAGCCAGCCCTTATAAAGGTTTCCTGGAATCCTAGCTCAACCAATAGGATTGAGGCTTTCCCCATCCAATCGGAATTGTGCAGCTCCAAACCAATCAGAGTGGCTCTGTTCTGGCCAATCAGGACAGTGCCCTTTGGAGCAAACAAACTGATTGTTTGGAGTCCTCATTTACATGAGCACGGGCCAGGGGCTGTGGGGACTCTGCACGCCAGCCGGCTCCCCGCTGAAGGTGCCTGCCCTGTCCACCAGGCGGTCCGCTGGTGATGTCCCCTGGGAGCGGCCACAGCCCTGTACTGCGCCCCAAAGGGGATTCCTGTTGGTGTCAAACTGGCGCCAACAGCCGCCGGTTGAAAGCAGGAAAGTCAGATTCTCCCTTCCGGGGAGCAGGGAACCCTGGGCCTGCTGTGTGGGTCGGCTCCAGCACTGGCCTGGGGACGCTTGGGAATCAAGCCTCGGGGATTTCGCCTTCCCCAGCCTTGACTCTTCCTTCCCATCATGTTCTAGTTCCTTCCCACAGTCCATCCTCCTCATGACTGAGGGGCAGGCAGAGACACCCCATCACAGCCCACTCACCCTGGGCCCCTCTGATGGGCAGCTTGAGAATCTTCTTTGATTTTCGAGAACCAAACTCTTCTAAGGAAACCCCATCCTATGAGTTAAACTGTATCAAGTAGCCCTAGCTGGTGTGGCTCAGTGGATAGAGCTCTGGCCTGCAGACTGAAGGGTCTTGGGTTCCATTCTGGCCCGGGTTGTGGTCTCCATCCTCAGTGGGGGGCATGCAGGAGGCAGCCAATCCATGATCCTCTCTCATCATTGATGTTTCTCTCTCTCTCCTCCCTTCATGCCTGGAAAAAAATAAATTGTATCCAGTAGAACTAGCAAAGCTGAGTCCCCATAACCTGCAGGAATAACAGTACCAACCGCTGCTAGCATTTGGGCCCGGGGGCACTCACAGGCTCCTCGTTTGTCTCTCCTGTGCTCTTCCTGCACCCCAGGAAACGGGAGCTGAGTCAGCCCACTCCAGCGAGGAAACGGAGGCTCGGAGTTCAGCTGCTTTGGGAAGCTCCCTCATGCTCCCGTCCAACCACAGCGCCAGCCGGGCCTCCGCCCGCACCTGCTGGAGGCACAGCATGAGTAACTCGGACCCTCTGCCAGAGACACAGCCACTGGGATGCAGAACCCTTCGTCCCACATGGAGGAGCGGAGTGTCTCCCTCTGACCCTGCGTTTCCCGGGCAGAGAGCAAGACGCGGCAGCAGCCTCTCTCCGGGCGCAGCCACGCTTTCTGTGAAACACCAGAAAATACACACTTCAGGCTTTGAAGCCACCTGGGTCTCTGCACGCTAGTGATCTGAGTTTTGTTTTTTGCTTTTTTCTTACAATGAGCCCTTTAAAAAGCAGAACCACTCAGCATGGGGACTGCACAGAGCAGGCTGGCTGCGGTGGGCAAGCAGGGGAGGGGCAAAGCAGGCCGATGGTGGCTCGCATACCAAACACACAGGCGTGGCCATTGCAGCAGCTCGACTGTCTGTGCTCCACGCGCCCGTTTGGAATGATGAATCAGGGAGGGGTGATAGGAACTATGGAATGCAGCTCTGGGCGCGGGGGGAGACCTGCCCCAGGAACGGGGAGGAGCTGAGGTTTGTGCCTGGGTCCTCAGTTGTTGAACAAAGTGGCCGACTGAGCCTGGAAGTGCCCCCCCCACTACACCAGGAGCCTCCTGCTCCGGCTCTCCCTGGCCCCCCATATTCTCCCCCTCCCCGCCCGCCCTCAGCTGACTCAGCAGCGCTGATCACACCCCAGGTGAGATGCTTAATTAAGCCCCAGTTCCCCAAGCTTCCCAGCAGAAGAAATAGACCAGAGGGGGCTGGGCCAGTGAGGCATTCCCTGGGAACCTGCTGTAGAAATGGTAATAATAATAATAATAATAATAATAAACCCTGGCTGGTGTTGCTCAGTGGATAGAGCATCGGCCCTTGGACTGAAGGGTCCCAGGTTGGATTCCAGTCAAGGGCATGTACCTCGGTTAAAGACTCCTCCCGGCCTGGGCCCTGGTTGGGGCATGTGCAGGAAGCAACCAATCGATGTGTCTCTCACAACAATTTCTCTCTGTCTTTCCCTCTCTCTCCCACTCTCCCTAAAAATCAATGGGAAAATATCCTCAGGTGAGGATTAACAGCAACAACAACAAAGAAATAGCAATCCTATATAATAAAGAGGGAATATGCAAATTGACCATCACTCCGCCACAAAGGTGGGGAAGTTTCCGTAACACGAGATGGCTGTGCCCACAGTGGAGGCCAAGTTCCTGTAGCGAGCCTTAATGAGCGATCAGCAGGAACCCAAGGCTGCGCCCCCCTCCGGCCTGCGGGGTTTGACAGGGGACCTCAGGCCGTGCCCCCTGCCCCGGTGAAACTTGACAGGGGACCTCAAGGTGCACCCCACCTGGTGGTTGGCCAGGGGATCTCAGGCTGCTCCCCCCGCCCCCAGCACCAGACTAGGGAACCTCAGGCTGCGGCCCCCACCTGGTGGGGCTTGACGGGGGACCTGAGGCTGTGCCCCCAACCCAGCGGGGCTTGACAAGGGCGGGACCAGCCAGGTCTGGATCTAGCCCAGTTGGGGCGGGGGGCAGGTCTGGGTCTCACACAATTTTGAGGTGCACGTGGGTGAGGACTTGACTCTGGGTCCTATGGTGCACCCCAGACTCTGACAGGAAGAAGATTTTCATATACATTTTACTAATTTTCTTTCATCTCTGACACTTCTATTATAGAGAAAGGGCAAATAGCAATATTAAAACATTTCCTCTAATTAATCCCCTTTTAATGTGCTTGAATTTCATGCATCAGGCCACTAGTCTATATATATATATTTATATATATATATATTTTTATTGATTTTGTACAGAGAGGAAGGGAGAGAGATAGAGAGTTAGAAACATCGATGAGAGAGAGTCATCGATCAGCTGCCTCTTGCACACCCCCTACCGGGGATATGCCCGCAACCAAGGTACATGCCCTTGACCGAAATCGAACCCGGGACCCTTCAGTCCCCAAGCCAACGCTCTATCCATTGAGCCAAACCAGTCTTGGCTAGTCTATATATATTAAAGCCTAAGCAACTCTTACGACCAGTCAACTGAAGAACTGGTTGCTATGATGAGCACTGACCACCAGGGGGCAAACACTCAACACAGAAGCTGCCCCCTGGTGGTCAGTACACTCCCACAGTCAACCTACCTCCCACGGTTCCTCCCCGACAGCAGCTGGCTGGACCCAATCAGCCCCGATTGGGACTGGGTGAGACAGCCCTGATCGGCCCGGTGGCTGGCCCGGCCGAGGGGCCTCATCCATGCACGAATTCGTGCACTGGGCCTCTAGTAATAACATGAATGACAGCAGTCATAACTCAGATCCACAGGCACCTGCTTTAGGCCAGGTGTGGCCCTCACACTTTCTGTGTATGAACGGAAACCTCCTCAGAGCAGTGACAAAGGAACTGTTGTACCTCCACGTTACAGGTGAGGAAAGCAGGGCTTGGAGGGCTACAGACTTGCTCAAGGTCGCACAGCCAGTCAGGAGCAGGCCTGAAAGGACACTCCCCATCCCCCCGTTCCCATGGCCTCGGGGAGGGGTGCTCAGGGGAGAGGAGGGGAGCCATGTCCAGAGCTCGGGCCCCACTACCCTGGGGTCCAGGCGCCTCAGGGTGGCAAGGTCATCTCTACTCACACACAGGATGCAATTTCACTCTGCACGCCCCCGTGGCCGCACACGCTGCACGGCCTGGTCCTGGTCCAGAGCTTCTGTGAGAGCGCGGAGGCAGCACGGCCAAGGCGCCCTGGCAGCAGCAGTGAGTGCCCGGCCGGCATGGTGGGCAGGGAGTCACATGCATTTATTCATTTATTTATTCATTTATTTCTATTTCAAATCTTCACCCGAGGATATTTTCCCATTGATTTTTAGGGAGAGTGGAAGAGAGAGGGAGAGACAGAGAGAAATGTGGATGTGAGAGAAACACATTGATTGGTTGCCTCCTGCATGTGCCCCAAATGTCCCTCAGTGAGGAACCTGCAACTGAGGTATGTGCCTTTGATCGGAATCAAAGCTGGGACCCTTCAGTCTGCAGGCTGACCCTATATCCACTGAGCCACACCGGCTAGGGTGGAAGTCAAATTTATTAAATACCTACTAGTGCCAGGCACCAAGGATGTCACACTGTACTTTCCCTTCATAGTCTAAATCAAGTATTTGTTGGCGTGTTTCTTTATTGCTACCGTTACCAGTGTGCTTGATTCTTTTACACCAGACCACACACTGCATGGCATGGAAACAAGGGTCCAGCCTCTGCAGGGAGCGTGGCATAGAGTTAGTGCTCAGTGAGCAACTTAAAACCAATGCGTAAAGCTTGGTTCCTGCCCTGAGGACTGCAGGTTGGAGGGGTGGGGGGTAGAGATGGCAGCGGTGGTCGCACAGAGTGTGAGGGTGGAAGCAGACAGGGGGCACGGGGATCGGCAGGGGTCCCAGAGCAGAGCTGGTCATGGCATCTTAGAGAGGGAGGTGCAACCCCAGGTGCTGGGGAAAGAACAGGAGCTTCAGGGAGGGGGGTCTCACAGTGGGGGCGCAGCCTGGGAAGCGGAGGCAGCCCAGCTGTGGCAGGAGGTCCGAGGGGCTCCTGCTGTGGCTGGGGGGTGAGTGAGTGTGGAGTGTTATGGTTGCCAAAGGAGGAATGCGGAAGCCAGAAGGGGTAAGACATTTAAGTGTGTCAGGTACAAGTTAGACAGGCTGAGCCCCAGAATGGCTCCAGCACCCAGAGGGGTGGGGGGTGGGGGAGCAGTGTGCAGAGGTTTTAAAGGGCTCTAAGCTCTCTGTGTGGGTGGAGATTGTGGGAAGTCCCGGAGAGAGAGAGACGGGTCTTAGCAGGTGGATGTGGCTAAGGAAAGGAAATGTCCATGTGGAGTGGCCTAAAGGTCAGCTCGCAGGAGAGGGTATCGGTTCCATTGATTGCTCAAGACTAACACTCCCGCCTTATTCGGGCGGAACAGGGCCAGGGTCCTGTCTTCCGCAGCCTCCTGCTGAGATGGCGGGTGGACGGATAGTGAGACCCCTGCTGGCACGGGGCCGCAGTGCGTGGCCCTGCGAGGGCAGTAGCTGCGGGCTCGGGCGGCCTGAGGGACAGATAAAAACCGGCGCAGAGCACAGGGACCACACCAGGACGGGAAGAGGAACGGGACTGTCCTGTGGAGGGAAGAGCCAGGCGGACACACATCTTCCAGAAAGAAGCACAAACCCTCCCTCCACCAGTAAGAGGTCTAGTCCTTTAAATGTAAGACAGGAAACGACAAAAATCTCACAGGAATCCATAGGCAGCAAAATAGCAGACATACGTCACAGCAACATCTGTACTGACACAGCTCCTAGGGCAATGAAAACCAAGGAGAAAATAAACGAATGGGACCACATCAAAATAAAAAGCTTCTGCACAGCAAAAGAAACCAACAAAACAAGAAAGTCCACTGCATGGGAGAACACATTTGCCAATGTTATCACCGATAAGGGTTTAATCTCCAACATTTACAGGGAACTCATACAACTTAACAAAAGGAAGATAAGCAGTCCAATAAAAAAAAAAAAATGGGCAAAGGAGCTAAATAGACACTTTTCCAAAGAGGATATACAAAAGGCCAAGAGACACATGAAAACATGTTCCAACTCACTAATCATGTGAGGGATGTGAATCAAAACAACAATGCAGTACCATCTCACACCTGTCAAAATCTCTATCATCAACAAATCGACAAACAACAAGAACTGGCGAGGAGTCAGAGAAAAAGGAACCCTCGTGCACTGCTGGTGGGAATGCAGACTGGTGCAGCCACTGCGGAGAACAGTATGGAGTTTCCCCAAAAATCAAATATGGAACTCCCATTTGACCCAGTAATCCCACTTCTAGGAATATATCCCAAGAAGCCAGAAACACCAATCAGAAAGGATATATGCACCCCTGTGTTCATAGCAGCACAATTCACCATAGCTAAGATTTGGAAACAGCTTAAGTGCCCATCAACAGATGAGTGGATTAGAAAACTGTGGCACATCTACACAATGGAATACTACGCCACAGTAATTCACTTGTGGAATATAATGAACAGAATAAACTGATGAACAAAAATAGAGCCAGGGAAAAAATATTTGAGAATATAATCGAAGCAATCCTGTTATTTGCACATTTTGAATATTTCCTACAACTTTTGTGATATTATACTGTGTTATTATAGTTTGGGTAATATTATTATATTTAAAATCTTTTTTTGAAATATTAATGTTTATTCCATGTAATCCTATCTAATAAAAGAATAATATGCAAATTGTCTCTCCAACACACAAGATGGCCACCCCCAATGTGGTCAAAGATGACTACCCCCATGTGGACACAAGATGGCCAGCAGGGATGGCAGTTGGGAGGGGACAAGCCTGCAGGGGAGGGCAGTTAGGGGTGGCCAGGCCGGCAGGGGAGGGCAGTTGGGGCAGGGGAGGGACCTAGGCCTCCCGGGGCGGGCAGTTGGGGGGAACCGGGCCAGCAGGGGAGGGCAGTTAGGGGCAATCGGAGTAGCAGGAGAGCAGTTTGGCATCAATCAGGCTGGCAGGGGAGTGGTTAGGAGGTGATCAGGCTGGCAAGCAAAAGCGGTTAGGGGCAATCAGGAAGGCAGGCAGGTGAGTGGTTGGGAGCCAGCAGTCCTGGATGTAAGAGGGATGTCCGACTGTCCATTTAGGCCTGATCCCACTAGGACAGTCAGACATCCCTCTAGGGGTCCCAGATTGGAGAGGGTGCAGACTAGGCTGAGGGACATCCCCCATTCCCTGTGCACAAATTTCACGCAGCTGGCCTTTAGTATTATTATATTTAAAATAGTTTTTTTTGAAATAAAAAAAAAAGAGTCCTCTTCGATTTTGGGGGTGAAGCCGCTAGTGAGTCTATCTGATCCTGAATTTGAACTAACGTTTTGGTAGTGTCATCTAGGCTTTCTTGTAGGTCCTGAGACAGGATTTCATAATATAAGAGCAGTTAGGCCAATGCCCAGGGTTATGAGGCAAGGGATGATCTGGACTCCTCTTTTGTGTTGGCTATAATGGGTTACGGGGACAGATAAAGACTGATTATTGGGGGCCACATCAACATTGGGTGAGAGACCAGAGTACAGGTTCCTGCCCAGTTGGTTGGGAGGCAGATGCATGTGTGCATGTGTTCCCCCCACAGAGGAAGGAAGGAAGGATCTCTGATCATGGAGACAAGCTGAAAGGTGTGGGGAGAAGAGGCGACTAAAGGGTATGAGGTTCTTTTTCCCAGTTCTATGCTCCAAACCAAGAGGGTAGTCACCATGGCGCTACCAATAAGGGTGACAGATGAGTGGTTGAAAGTCTATTGCTGTGAAAGTGGGCTGGGATGCTCAGATGCCTGTTATCCAAGGGGAAAGTGAATGGGAAGGAAAAGAGCAGTTGAAACCTTGCACCTGAGTGGTTGGATAAGAAGGAAAACAGATCGGCTGTAGGAAATAACCATTGGCTTCTGGGCAGACCTGGCAGTTAACCTGTTGGGACCACTGGCCGTTCAGTAGTTCATGGTTAACTGTGAAGTTACAAGCTGATGATGAGAGGTGGCTTATTGCTATACTGCCCTGTGACCTTGTGAAGCACAAAGGGGCTGGATGATTAGTGGGGTGTGTAGAGTGTTAGGACCTGTGATGGGAGGGAGGAAGGAGCCACCTTAGTAGGAGATAGAATGTAAGAACGGAAAAGGAGGGAGGCTTGATGCCTGGGCTGCAGGATGATTACCTAGAAGGGAGTTTGCCTTTTTGAGAAACATAGTCCCTTTCCCTTCTTATAAGCCAGAGTGACCTTTGCCTGATTCCTTGTTTTGATTGGGGAAGGGATGGTGGTGTGCGCTGAAGAGGAGAGGGGAAGGCAGAGCCAGCAGTCCTGTCTGGCTTAGGACGGAATGGGCAGGAAATGCTGGGTGGAGGTGAGAAGGTCCCTATGGGAGCGGAGAGGAGGGCTGGGATAGGATGAGAAGGAGAGCTAGTTCCCACTTCCAGGGTCGGGGCTGTCCCAAGCAGGGGAAGGGTACGTTGGTATCTAGAGGGAAGAAAATCTCCAGAGGAAGCGAGGTTCCCTTGGAGAGGGAGCCCCATAGGAAGGAGAGAATCCTAGTGGGAAGGGAGAGGGGCAGCAGCTAGGACCTGGAGGATTTGTCCTCTTCTGGGATGTGGGCAAGGCGGGGTCTGGTGGGCTGTGAAACAGGGGACTCAGCTCATGTGAGAGAGGTTCCTGGGGCAGGTTTTAATCTGGAAGGTGGAGCAGGGGGTGTGCCCAGGAGTTTAGCTGCAGTGGGTGGATAGCAGCACCTGATTAGGGCCTTGCCATTGGGACTGTGAATTATTGGCAAATGGATTTCCTTTAGGAGGACCCAGTCCCTGGCTGTAGAGGAGTAGGGGCTGTCTCCCGTAGAAGGTGGAGGGAGGGCTTGACCAGCATGTTCTCTCAGTAATGGTCGGATGAGATTTAAAATGGGGACACAATCTCCTGCAGGGGTCCTGTGGAGGGAAGTCTCCTAATGAGAGGGGTCTTCCACACCGAGTTCAAGGAAACTGAGAAGGGAGGGTGCACGGGGGCTGCCTGATGTGCAGAAGGCTAGTGGTAGGAGAGCAGTTTCAGGTCCTTTAGTTTTGTGAGTTGGTTTAGTTAGGTGAGACTGAATTAAGGACTTTGCCTTTTCTACCTCGCCTGAAGATTGGGCTGAGAGGGCAGGGTGGGGTGAGGAGGCAGGGTGGGGTGAGAGGGCAGGGCGGGGCGAGAGGGCAGGGCGGGGTGGGTCCAGCTCCCGGTAACTGGACCCTAGGCCTAACCCAACCAATCAGGTCAGCCAAGGTAGCGGCACCACCCTCCCTATAAAACCCATTGATATGTTAAGTTTTTTCTCTTTCTCGCCTTGCCCTCGCTGGTGTAAGTGGGACTGAGCTTGGACTAGTCTGAAATACATACAGGCTTTCTGCAATTGCATCGGATTCGGCTCCCTGGTAGTCTTTGGGGTTTATGACACTTGGGCATTACATATGGGGCCTTGGCTGGAATCTTCAAGACTGAGGGCCTCTGAATCCAGAGAGCCTGTCTGGCCGCGGTAGAAGTGTGTGGAGGGATCCCTGTGGGAAGTGCCCGAAAGGTCAAGCAGACCCGCTATTGAAGGCCACGGGCCGGAGAGATCAAAAGACGTTTTGATCCTCCTTTAGGAGGGACATAGAATTCCCTCTCAGGACGAGGTAGTCGGCGTGAGGCCGTCGTTTAGTTTTAGGCGCCGCTTCCACGGAGTTGGAGGGCTGTTCTTGGGGGCCCCCGTCTGTTCCTGTGTTCTTTGTTTGTTTGTTTGTGTAGGGAAAGGTTTCAGTTTGCTCTTGTTTGTAAATTTGCTATAAAAACTTAAATCTGAATGTATTGAATTGTTATAATACTGAAAATGTTGATGTGGGGAGTTCTTCTCCTGGTGGCTGTTGTAATTTTATGTGTTATTTTATGGACTCACTGTATGGATGTTATGGGACAGACTCAGATTACTCCTTTGAGCACTGTGATTAATCATTTTCAGGAAGTAGAGGAAAGAGCTAACGATTTTAGTATGGAGGTCTGGAAGAACGAATGGCAGACTTGTTGTTCAAGTGAGTGGCCAGCTTTCAATGTCGGATGGCCACCAGAGGGAACATTCGATCTCCCTACCATTCGCCGGGTTCGGAGTGTCGTCTCTCATCCCAAGACAGGTTACCCCGATCAGCTCCCATACATTATAATGTGGCAGGACCTTGTGGAGAACCCACCCTTTTGGCTTAAACACTCTGTGGCTCCGCGCCCCTCGGAGCCAGAACCTATTTTTGCCTTACAGAGAACGGAGAGACAGAGAAGAAAACCACCTGCCATCAGCTCCCCGCTACTCTGCCTTGCAGGGGGGAACTGAAGAAGAATTAATTTTTCCTCCCCCGTATCAGTTCCCTAGGGTGCCGGAGGAGGGACCTGACCCTCCCCCATTGAGGGAAGCAGATGCCACGAGGAGAGCGGGAAGCCCGCCGCATACCAGACAAAGAGCCCAGAGGGAACAATCCGCCTTCGTCGCCGACTCCACTGTAAAGACTTTACCCCTGCGAGCCACTGGGCCCCCAGATGAGAGGGCCGATCAGCCCCATCACTACTGGCCTTTCGCCACTAGCGACCTCTATAATTGGAAAACTCAAAATCCTGAGTTTTCTGAGAAGCCAGCGGGGCTTATTAATCTGTTGGATTCTATCATTTTTACCCATCAGCCAACCTGGGACGACTGCCAGCAGCTCTTGCAGGTTCTGTTTGCCACCGAGGAGAGGGAGAGGATCCTCAATGAGGCCCGGAAGCTGGTTCCAGGCGTGGATGGGAATCCTACCACCAACCAGGCTCAGATAGATACCTCTTTTCCTCTGACTAGGCCTGAATGGGATTTCAACACAGCAGAAGGTAAGGAGAGGCTCCGGGTCTACCGCCAGGCTCTAATGCGGGGTCTCCGGGCGGCTGCCAGGAAGCCCACTAATCTGGCTAAGGTAGGGAGCGTACAGCAGGAGAAAGATGAATCTCCAGCAGCATTCTTAGAGCAGATCATGGAGGCCTTCCGCACCTATACCCCCATGAATCCAGAGGCTCCTGAGAGTAAGGCAGCTGTTATTGTAGCCTTTGTAAACCAGTCTGCTGCAGATATTAGGAGAAAATTGCAAAGAATAGATAGACTGGGAGAGAAGAGTCTGCAGGACTTGTTGGTGGTGGCTGAGAAGGTGTACAATAACCGGGAGCCCCTTGAAGATAAACAGGCTCGCAGGCAGACCCGAGACCTGGCTAGGATCCTGTGGGCCGCCACTATGGACTCCCCTGAGAAACGGGACCTCCGCCTCTGACAGCTTGCAAACGATCGAAAGAAGGGTAAGGAGACCTCCGGGGAAGGGAAGTGGAAACTGCAGAAGGATCAATGTGCATACTGCAAGAAGATAGGGCATTGGGCTCAAGAATGTCCTAAGAGAGGCAGTGGGAAGGGGAGCAAGACAGACCGAGTAAAGGTCTTGGGGCTTGATGAACTAAGTGATTAGGGGAGTCAGGGTTCGGACCCCCTTCCTGAGCCCAGGGTAACTCTTAGAGTGGAAGGGACCCCTGTGGACTTCCTTGTTGACACCGGAGCACAGCATTTGGTCCTCTGCACTCCACAAGGAAAACTAACTAGCAAAAAGTCCTGGGTGCAAGGGGCAACTGGTATGAACCACTATTCATGGACTACCCGAAGAACAGTGGATTTAGGGATGGGCCGGCTAACCCACTCCTTCATGGTAATACCAGAATGCCCCTACCCACTGTTAGGACGGGACTTACTGACCAAGATTGGAGTTCAGATAACTTTCAGACAAGGGGGGCCTCAGGTCACCGATGGTGAGGGCCACCCCATCCATGTTCTGACTCTGAGGCTAGAGGATGAGTACCGCCTCCACCAGGAGGCACTCCCAAGGGGGGGTAACATGGATAGATGGCTACGAGAATTCCCCACAGCCTGGGCAGAGACAGGAGAGGTAGGACTAGCTGCTCACAGGACCCCAGGAGAAGGTCCGGAAAGGATCAAACAGTACCCCATGTCTCAGGAGGCCCGGGAGGGAATTCAGCTACACATCCAGAGACTGTGGAGTCTAGGGGTGCTGGTTCCCTGCCAATCTGCCTGGAACACCCCCCTACTGCCGGTCAAGAAGCCTCACACAAATGACTACCAACCAGTGCAAGACCTCCAGGAAGTAAATAAAAGAGTCATGGACATACACGCAACTGTCCCCAATCCATACACTCTCTTGAGCTCCCTGGTGCCCTCCAGAGTCTGGTATACTGTGTTAGATTTAAAGGACGCCTTCTTCAGTCTGCCGCTAGCACCCAGGAGCCAACCCTTGTTTGCCTTCGGGTGGCATGATCCAGAGGAGGGCTACAGCGGACAACTCACCTGGACACGACTGCCTCAGGGGTTCAAGAATTTGCCCACCATCTTTAATGAGGCACTACACGAAGACCTGGGTGAGTACAGAAGGGAGCACCCTGGCCTCATCCTCCTACAGTATGTAGATGACATCCTGATTGCTGCCGACACGGCCGAGGACTATGAACAAGGAACCCAGGATTTGCTGGTCACCCTGGGGGCCTTGGAGTATCGGACATCCGCGAAGAAGGCACAGATATGCAGAGAGAGGGTAAGTTATCTGAGGTACATCTTGGAGGGCGGACAGTGGCGATTATCAGATGCCAGAAAAGAAACTGTCCTAAAGATCCCCACACCCACCTCTTGAAGAGAAGTGAGAGAATTCTTAGGGTCGGCCGGCTACTGCCGTCTCTGTATTCTGGGTTTTGCTGAGATTGCCAGGCCCCTGTACAAAGTTACCAGAGAGGGGAAGACATTTGAATGGACAGAGAAAGAGGAGGCTGCCTTTAATCAGTTGAAAGAGGCCCTCCTACATGCCCCGGCTCTGGGACTGCCAGACATTACAAAGTCCTTTCACCTCTTTGTAGATGAGCGCAAAGGAGTAGCGAAGGGGGTTTTAACTCAAGCCTTGGGCCCCTGGAGCCGTCCAGTAGCTTACTTGTCTAAGAAACTAGACCCAGTGGCTGCCGGCTGGCTACCGTGCTTGAGGATTATTGCGGCAACAGCACTCCTAGTGAAGGATGCTGACAAGCTAACTCTAGGGCAAGAAATTTGGATTACAACCCCCCATGCGGTTGAGGGAGTTCTAAAACTGCCACCTGATAGATGGATGAGTAATGCACGCATGACTCACTACCAGTGCCTCCTCCTAAATCCTCCCAGAGTGCGGTTCCGCCCCAGTGCAGCCCTCAACCCCGCAACTCTCCTGCCTGACCCCGACCTGGATGCCCCACTACATGACTGCGCCGAGATCTTAAAACAGGTGCATGGACTCCGGAAGGACCTGATGGACCAGCCCCTCTCGGATGCAGAGGCCACATGGTTCACCGATGGAAGCAGCTTCATGAGAAACGGGCACAGGTACGCGGGCGCGGCAGTAGTAACTGAGACTGACAACTTATGGGCAGAGGCTCTGCCATCTGGAACGTCAGCCCAGCGGGCAGAACTCATCGCTCTGACAATGGCATTGACACTAGGGGCTGGGAAACGACTCAATGTCTTTACAGATAGCCGCTACGCGTTTGCCACAGCTCACATCCATGGGGCAATCTATCAGGAGAGAGGGCTGTTGACTGCAGAAGGAAAGACTATAAAAAAATAAACAAGAAATACTCGACTTGCTAGCTGCCTTATGGCTCCCAGCCAAATTAGCCATCATCCCACTGCCCAGAACACCAGAAAGCCAACAATCCTGTAGCCGGGTGCAACCAGAAGGCTGATCAGGTGGCCAAAGAAGTAGCCCTCACTGCAGTCCCTGCACTGGCCCTGCAATTGCCAGACCCAGGGAACCCAGTTCTGCCGGATCAGCCCGGATACTCCCAGGAAGAATTAGAGTGAATCAAAAGCCACCCCACAAACAAGGAAGTCAGAGGCTGGTGGTATGCTCCAGGCGGGAAGCTCCTGCTACCAGACCAGCTTGGGATCCCGATGTTGAAACACATACACCAATCGACTCACCTAGGCTCCCGGAAACTAAAGGATTTGGTCGGGCATTCTAAGATCAAAATTCACCAGCTGGACGCCAGAAAAGATCAAATTGTATCAGCCTGTAAAACTTGCCAGCTTACAAATGCAAGGGCCGGGTCAAGTGGAAAAGGAACCCGGCTCAGAGGAACAAAGCCCGGGTGCACTGGGAGATTGACTTCACTGAGGTAAGGCCGGGAAAGTATGGCTATAAATACCTTCTAGTTTTTGTAGACACCTTTTCTGGATGGGCAGAAGCATACCCAACTAAGCAGGAAACAGCCCAGATGGTTGCTAAGAAGCTACTGGAGGACAGTCTACCCAGGTACGGTTTCCCAGCTGTGATAGGATCGGACAACGGCCCGGCTTTCATCTCACAGGTAACACAGGCAGTAGCCAAGGCCATAGAGGCAAATTGGAAATTACATTGTGCGTATAGGCCCCAGAGCTCAGGACAGGTAGAAAGAATGAACAGAACATTAAAAGAGACCCTTTCTAAACTAACCATGGAGACTGGCGGGGACTGGGTGGCTCTCCTTCCCTATGCTCTTTACCGGGTGAGGAACTCACCCTATACCCTAGGCTTCACTCCCTATGAAATTATGTTTGGTAGGCCCCCGCCTATCATTCCCAATCTTAAGGCAGAACTGCTAACTGAATTTGACAACCAAGAAATGTCTTTTTCTTTAAGAAGGCTCCAGGGGGCGCATGAGGACATTTGGCCACGCCTACGGGCCATCTATGAGGCTGGCCCGATCCCGACGCCCACCAGTACCGGCCGGGAGACGGTCTTTGTCAAAAGACACTGCCGGGAGACGCTTGAACCACGTTGGAAAGGACCATACATTGTGGTGCTGACGACGCCCACTGCCCTCAAAGTGGACAGCATTGCGACCTGGGTCCACCACACCCATGTTCAGCCAGCTGACTCCTCTGCGATCCGGGAAGACTTCTCCAACCGATGGAGCATCGACCTAGACCGGGACAACCTCCTCAAGCTCAAGTTACGGCGAACTGAACCTGCCTGATACTGGAAATTTTGTTTGCAGCTGCTCCAGCTGCAGGAGCCCCACACCCCATACACTGGTTGGGGGGGGGGGGGGGAAGACTCACTTCTGCCCTGGACACTCCCGACCCCGCCGTGTAGTCTCGTGTCCCCACTGGACACGTCTGGTGGACTCCCCCAAAATGTCAAATCAGGGCACCGGGAAGGAGGGACTTTATGCACCCTTCAGAAGTGCAAACGGTCCCATGATTGGGCCTGTTAAGCCTCAAGACAAGGGGGCAATGAGAGGGCAGGTGGGGTGAGAGGGCAGGGTGGGGTGGGTCCAGCTCCGGGTAACCCAACCAATCAGGTCAGCCAAGGTAGCGGCACCACCCTCCCTATAAAACCCATTGATAAGTTTTTTCTCTTTCTCACCTTGCCCTCGCTGGTGTAAGTGGGACTGAGCTTGGACTAGTCCGAAATAAATACAGGCTTTCTGCAATTGCATCGGATTCGCTCCCTGGTAGTCTTTGGGGTTTATGACACTTGGGCATTACAGGGCCGCTAGGGGATGTGAGTTCCGCTGGATGTTCAGCGTGGAGGAGACCTGTTGAGTCCTTTGAGATGTGAAAGCAGGTCCATTATCTGATTGCAGTGAGGTGGGGAGGCCGGATGTGGGGATGAGGTGCTGAATGGGATCGGTGTGACCTCGGAGGACTCTCAGACGCAGTGGAGTGCTTCTGCCCAGCCTGAGAAGGTGTCTGGAGGATTAAGAGATACTTGGTCCTTCTAACAGGGGACAAGTGAGTGCAGGCAATCTGCCAGGCTTGTCCAGGGACTTGGCCCCTTGCTGAGGAGTGGGGAGAGAAGGAGGTCTACCCTGTGCTTGGGGAGATGCTGAGCACCAAGTGGAACAGGTTTGGGATATCTTGCAATCAGGGGCCTGGCTAAGTGTGCTGAGTTAGGAGTTGAAGAAGCGGTCTGCACCCTCTCTGTAGGGAATTGTGAGTGGCCCCAAGAGCTACTAGGAACTGAAGTTCCTCTGCAGTGTGTCTGGGTGTGACATGGGTTAGCTGAGAGCTGGGGGCAGGACTTCCGCTGAGCCGCGCCTCGGCCTCCTGGTCTGCTTTGTTTTCTCCTTGTGTTACAGGACCGTCCCGGACTGGGTCCTTTGCAGTGTGTGACCTTTAAGAAGGCTGGAAAAGGGGAGAGAGGTTCCTCAATGCCACCAGGAAGACCTGAGGCTCTCCGCGGCAGTGCCGGCCTGAAGGAGTGCTGGGGATAAAGAACGTCTAGGCTGCAGCCTAAGGCCCTAAGCCGCAAGAGCGCCTGGGTGGAGCCTCAGCTCACCCAGAGAGCGGACCCTGGGCTGCCAGGGGATCAGGTCCAGACTCACTGGACAAACTTTTCTACAACTTTCACAAACCTTTCTACCCACCCACAAACAACCAGCACACACTTCAAACACACTCTTATACTTACAAGGAAATATACCCTCAACACAGCACAAGAGACCTTCTGTGCTAACAGCGAAGAGCGGGCGGATTTAAAGCTTGTCAAACGATCACTGTTTCAGTATTTTGTGTTATTTAAGGATATTTAAATGTTTACCATTTAACCCAGCAATGCCCCAAAGCCTTTGCGTTCACCAGAAAACCTTTGGGGGAGTGGGAACCTTGGGAGAAAAGGCGGGGGGCGGTGGGGGGGGGGGGGGAGCAGGCCCCAGCCTGTTCCAGGAAGGCAGTCCCCGGCCTCCAGCCACTTGGATTTCAAACGGCCACATTTTCCTTAGGGATGGCATGCTGAGGTCTGGGTGGTAATGAGTCCAGCTTCTGAGAGCAGCTGGGCTGCTCAGTAAGTGTTTGCAGTTCAGTAGCAAATACAGTTGTCCTCGGGGAGGGGGAGAAGGCGCTGCGATCAGAGTGGGTTCAGAGCATTAAAGCGGAGAATGGTGAGCGGTCCCCTCTGCAGAGGGCCTTGCGGGAAGAATAAAGCCCCTCTGGGGGAAGGTAACTGTTAGGTCTGATCAGATCATTGACCTGGCACCCCTCCCCTGGGAACTGGCTCTCCAGAGCATTTCACTAAGGACATCCCTTTGACCACATTTCACTTCTGGTGACCATAGTCCACCTCTCCCCGGGGTCTGCATAAAGAAGTCTCCGTCCAGAAAAAAGCCGCCAAAAGTCCTTTAAACCCGCTGACTCCGTCACTGGGGCTGCAGCCACTCAGGCTCAGGCACCTGTGTGCAGGTGATCGAATAAATCCGTAACCCTCACCACTCTGGCTGGTGCCAAAACCCGGGAGGGTTCCATGGGAAGGGGAGCAGTCGCCCTGGCTCAGTCACCCCAGTTTGCTACTCGGAGAGCAGTAGGCAGCGGCAGCTCCTCCTGGGTTTTCCTCCGAGTCCCACTCCAGTGCCTCCATTGCCAGCCTCCATCAGGCTCCTTCTCTTATGGGGTCCCCCCAGCCCACCAAGGAGGACACTGGCCTGGGAATCGCTCCTTCTCCATCGCTGACCCCCAACCCACACCGGCCGATCGTCTCCAGGTGAGTGCCGTCCACAATCCCCCTCGTGTCCGGTCTTCTGCCCACTCTCTCTCCCCGACTTCTCGGAAGCCTCTGGCCTCTGAAGTCCTAGCGCTGGGCCACAAGGCTCCTCAGCCGTTTGGCTTTGGGTCCTTCTGGATGGGGACACCCAGTCCGAAGGGTCCCTCTCGTTCCTCGTGGGGATTTGTGTGGCAGCGGAGACACCTGCCCTAAACAGCCCCCTTTGGGTCTGTGGTCTGTCACTCACCCTTCCTCTCCTGGGCCACGCCACCGCCCTCTGCACACTCAGGGAGATCAGGCCCAAGGCCCTCACTTTCCTTCGAAACGCTGTTTGGCCACAACATAAACTAGATGATAGGTCTCAATGGGCTGAAAAATGGCACTTGCAATTTTAACACATTACACAATTTAGATTAGGGGTGTCGAACTCAATCAGAGAAAGGGCCAAAATCTAAAATCCAGCCTAAATCGTGGGCCGAATGGTTTACTGAACAGTCATAAACTGACAATGCCATAAACTGACAGCGGAGTACAGTGATGACAGCGCGGTGCGGGCCACATTGCAAGGCCTGGCGGGCTGGATTTGGCCCACGGGCCTTGTGTTTGACACATGTGATTTAGATAAATGCTGTCACCGCAATGGAACATGGTCAGAGATTCCCCACATCCAGGCCTTTTCACCCTTCCGTCCCCAATCTCTCTCTCAGCCCTGCTCTACCCATCAGATCCTTCTCCTTCACACAAACATTACTCCCTACACTCTGATTCTGAATCTACTCCTGACCCAGCAGACCACCGGCCTCCACCCGCAGCACCTGAGCTCCAAACAGCCTTCCAGCTGACACTCACTCGCAGGCCACAGACCGCCTTCCTCGCCAGCCTCTCCTATCCCCGTCCACCCTACCCCTGAGGGCGGCGGCAGGAGCTGAGGCGCAGTCTGAGTCCACGTCCCATCCTCTGTCCAGCCGCACAGACTGAGAGGCATCTTGGGTTTCTTTTTCCACTGACTGACCACCGTTACTCCCCGACATACGCTGCAAACTCCGAAAACAGACACGGGTCCCCAAACCCCTCAAAAAGACCTCGGTAACCTGACCTTTAAGGTCTTTAATAACATAGACCAGGAGACCCAAGTCCAAAAACAAAGGCGAGACCAGGCCAAGGCGAGGCCCAGTAGGAGGCCTTCCAGCTCCTGCCCACCACTCTCACGAACCCCAAACCAGTGCCGTCCTCCATCCGCGGGGAAGTCAGGGCCCATGCCTCACATGCAGCCAGGAAGGACACTGGGCCAAGTCCTGCCCAACCAGAGACCCCGCCTGGGCCCTGCCCCAGGTGCGGAGGGAAGGCCGCGGAAACCAGCCTGTCGTCTGGCTTCTCTGGTTCAGGCCTCAGCCAGTCCAGCAGGCCGCCCTCTGATCGGTTTGGAGCTCCCAGACCCCCTGGGACTGGCCGCTGAAGACTGAAGCTGCCCCGGCCCTGACAGGGCCCCACAGACTCACATCACCAGGCAGAGCCTCGGGGAACAGCGGTGGTGGCAGGTAAGCCCATCTCCTTTTAATGGACACGGGGGCCACTCACTCTGCCCTCTCTGAATTCGCTGGGACCCTTGTCCCCTCCTCAGCCTCTGTTACGGGGGTTGGGTTAGTCTCACAGCCATTAGCCACCTCACGTCTACACTGCATCTCACTAAGTTCCCCTCCACGCTTTTCTCCTTCTACCTCGGTGCCCGCCAGGGCTGCCGTGCATCCCCACATAAAGCCCAGCTGTCCAAACCACAGTCACCCGCCTCAGTGTCACTCTCACCCCACAGGCCGCGCCATTCCGGGACTGAACGCCTCATCTCCTCTAAGGCTGTCTCCTCCTCTGAACAGGAAGGTTTCTCCTCTCTCGGCTCACTGGGTGCCAAGGTTCACGTCAGTCTTCTCACAAAGCTCCTCTGGGACGTGACATGGCGGAGGGACCCTCACTGAGCCTTTCAGCCCAAGGCCACATCCTCACTCCTCTAATGTTCTGAAGCTGCTCTGACCTTAGTGCCTCTCACCGCCCCCCCCCACCCCCCCCCACCCCCACCCCCCCGAAGAGCAACTTTCTCTCCTGGTCTGCTTGCTGACAGCCCAGCTGTTATCAGAAGCTGAGCCCGTTATCTCCCAAACCTTAGCATGTTCTTTCTAAGGAAAAACGTGGCAGTTTTGAATCCAAGCAGCTAGAGGCCTGGGACAGGCTGCAGGGCCTGCTCTCTCCTCCCCCTGCCTTTTCTTCAGCCTCATAAGCCTACACATAATTTTCCAAAGCTTCCTTTAATAACTTTAAGGCTTGGGAGCATTGATGGGTTAAATGATAAACATCTAAAATATTTTTTTTAATCAATCTTTATTGTTCATATTATTACAAAGGTTCCTCATTTCTTCCCCCCACCACCAGGTTCCCACCCCACCCTCTGCCCTTTCCCCACCCCCCCTAAAATATTTTAAAACAGTATACAATATTGGTTGCTAGAAATTTTTAAAAAATATATTTTTTATTGATTTCAGAGAGGAAGAGAGAGATAGAAACATCCATGATGAGAAAGAATCATGGATCAGCTGCCTCCTGCAAGTCCCCCGCTGGGGACTGAGCCAACAACACAGGCATGTGCTATTGACCGGAATTGAACCTAGGACCTTTCAGCTCACAGGCCAACTCTCTATCCACTGAGCCAAACTGGCTCGGGCACTAAGCATGTGTTATTACAGGAGGCCTCTTGTACTTTGTTGAATGTGTAGTTTCTTGAAAATAGTGTGTGTTTAAAGTGTGTTGAAATGTTGGCTGTTTACTTTTTGGTTATCATTGAAAAATTAAAGTAGTTCTAAGAGTAAAGAATCCTAATACATTTTTTAAAAGAAAAAAAAAGGTATGTACAAGTCGCTGCGGGTGTGACAGAAAGAAAGAACATTAGAGTAGAAACGCTGAATGGAGGTCTGAGGCATGGCTATGCATTTCTGAAGGACATAGAAGGAAGGTTTGAAGGCTAATTTGAAAGTGAAATTTGTGAACATTGTGTATGTGATGAGAGGCAAAGAGAACTGTTGAAAGACAAAGTTGCTGGATACTTCTTAAGTTAAATCAGAATATTCAGCAGCAGAATTTTAAGATAGGAGCGTACATAATGTCTCAGACCCAGCCTGCTCTTCAGATTGGCTGGTGGGACATCTATTATTGGGGTTGACAGATTAGTCTCATGGGTCAAATGTGTAAGTTTACTTATTTTGCTTTTTAACAAAGAAGCAAACTTTAATTACTTGATAAGTTAGATTTTCACAATATAATCAAGGTCTCATATAAACTCATTCATATGAGAAGCCAATATTTTATGAGCAACTGGTTCTAGTAAAGTCCAAAGTAAAATTTGCATACATATGCAAATGAGCACTAGCCAAAAAGAATTCTGTTTATAGTAAATTTAAACTTAAAAGGGAAGAATTTAAAAATCTCTTGCACTGCTGTTTAAAGAATAAACTAACAGCTATTATTTAAGCATTAAATCTCACCATTAATGAGACACCATAAGTAAAAAAACAAGTTACTCTTAATTGAGATGTATGCATTGCAGTACTGGCTAGCATGTCTCTCTCCTACCTGTTTTTCTGGAAGGTAGCCAAGTTGTTTGCTCTGTTTGAAAAAGAAAAAAGAAAAATCTTTAATGTAGGAGTTTAAGGCTTAAAATTAAAAAAAAGGTAGGATTAAGGTACAATAAAAATAAGAAATTAAGCCAATGAGTGGGAGGTTATAACCCCAGGAAGTTTAAAGTATTAAATTTGGCTGGTCGGAGTGCAGTATCTTACTACTTATCCAACCATCCAGGTCCCTGTCTTCCACTGCTCCTTTCCTTCCCTTCTCTTTTCCCTTGGATATCAGCCCATTCTAGCGTTCCTGCCCACTTTCACTGCAATGGAATCTCAACCACTCATCTGCCACCCTTATCGGTAGCACCATGGTGACTACCCTCTCAGCTTGGAGTGTAGAACTAGAAGGGACTCTCATACTTTTTAGTCACCTCTTCTCCCTACACCTTTCAGCTAGTCTCTATGATCGGGCTGCTTCTTCCTCTGTGGGGAGAACACATACATCTGCCTCCCGACCAACTGGGCAGGAACCTGTACTCTGGTCTCTCACCAATGTCATGTGGCCCCTAATAATGAATCTTTACCTGTCCCGTAACCCAGCATGTCTGACACAAAAGAAAAGTCCTATTCTCAAAGATAGACCACATTTGGGGACATAGGCAAAGTCTCTTCAAATTCAAGAAGATAGAAATCATATCAAGCATCTTCTCAGATCATAGTGGCATAAAACTGAAAATTAACTACAATAAAAATAATTCAAAGAAATCAAACACATGGAGACTAAACAGCATGCTATTAAACAAGGACTGGGTTACCAGAAAAATCAAGGAATAAATTAAAAACATCCTGGAAACAAATGACAATGAAAACACAACAATCCAAAATCTATGGGACACAGCAAAAGCAGCTTTGAAAGGGAAGTTCATATCCCTACAAGCCTATTGCAAAAAAACAAGAAAAAATGGTAACAAATAATCTAACTCTACAACTCAAAAAGTTAGAAAAAGAGCAACAAGAAAAGCCCAGTGTAAGCAGAAGGAAGGAAATAACAAAAATCAGAGCGGAGATAAACGACATAGAGACCAAAGAAACAATACATAAGATCAACAAAACCAAGAGCTGGTTCTTTGAAAGGCTAAACAAGATAGATGGACCTCTAGCCAGGCTAACCAAGAAACAAAGAGAGAGGACCCAAATAAACAAAATCAGAAATGAAAAAAGTGAAATAACAACAGACTCCACCAAAATACAAAGAATTGTTACAAAATACTACAAACAACTCTATTCCAACAAACTGGACAACCTGGAGGAGATGGACATATTCCTAGAAAAATACAAACTTCCAAAACTCAATCAGAAAGAATCTAAAAATCTCAATAGACCAGTGACTTTAGAAGAAATTTAAATAGTCATCAAAAAGCTTCCAGCAAACAAAAGCCCAAGGCCAGATGGCTTCACAGGAGAGTTTTACCAAACATTCAAGGAAGAACTAAAACCTATCCTCCTCAGACTATTCCAAAAAATTCAAGAGGAAGGAACACTTCCAAACTCCTTCTATGAAGCCAGCATCACCCTAATACCAAAACCAGATAAAGACAACTCAATGAAAGAGAATTACAGGCCAATATCCCTTATGAACATAGATGCCAAAATCCTCAACAAAATTCTAGCAAATCAGCTTCAGCATAACATCACAAAGATCATACACCACGACCAAGTAGGATTTATTCCAGCAATGCAAGGATGGTACAATATCCGCAAATCAATAAACACGACACATCACATAAACAAATTGAAAGATAAAAATCATATAGTCATATCAATTGATGCAGAAAAAGCATTTGATAAAATTCAACACCCTTTCCTGACAAAAACTCTCTACAAGGTGGGAGTACAAGGATCATACCTCAACATAATAAAAGCTATATATGATAAACCCACAGCAAACATCATATTCAGTGGGCAAAAACTAAACCCATTCCCTCTAAGAACAGGAACAAGACAGGGATGCCCATTATCTCCACTCCTGTTTGACAGTACTGGAAGTACTAGCCATCACAATTAGACAAGAAGAGGAAATAAAAGGCATCCAAATTGGAAAAGAAGAAGTAAAGTTATCCTTATTTGCAGATGACATGATATTGTACATAAAGAAAAAAAACAAAAGACTCCATCAAAAAACTAATTGACTTAATAAATGAATTTGGCAATGTAGCAGGATACAAAATTAACGCCAAGAAATCTATGGCATTTCTATACACCAACAGTAAATTTACAGAAACAGAAACTAAAAAAGCAATTCCATTTACCATCCCACCAAAAAAATTAAGATACCTAGGAATAAACTTAACTAAGGAGATAAAAGACCTATATGCGGAAAACTACACGACACTGAAAAAAGAGATAGAGGAAGATGTAAACAGATGGAAGAACATACCATGTTCATGGATTAGTAGAATCAACACCATCAAAATGTCCATACTTCCTAAAGCAATCTATAGGTTCAATGCACTCCCCATTAAAATATCAACGGCATACTACACAGACCTAGAAAGAACTCTCCAAAAATTCATCTAAAACAAACAAACAAAAAAGACCCCGAATAGCCACAGCAGTCCTGAGAAAGAAGAATAAAGTAGGAGGGATCTCAATACCAGATTTCAAGCTGTATTACAAAGCCACTGTTCTCAAAACAGCCTGGTACTGGCACAAGAACAGACATATAGATCAATGGAATAGAATCGAGAACCCAGATATCAACCCAAATCACTATGCTCAATTAATATTTGACAAAGGAGGCATGAACATACAATGGAGTCAAGACAGTCTCTTCAATAAATGGTGCTGGGAAAATTGGACAGTCACTTGCAAAAAAATGAAACTAGATCACCAACTTACACCATACACAAAAATAAACTCAAAATGGATACAGGACTTAAACATAAGACAGAAAATCATAAAAACACTAGAGGCATCCACAGGTAGCAAAATATCTGACATATGCCAAAAGAACTTTTTCACTAATACTGCCCCTAGGGCAATGGAAGCTAAAGAGAAAATAAACAAATGGGACTACATCAAAATAAAAAGCTTTTTCACAGAAAAAGAAACCATCAACAAAACAACAAGAAAGCCCACTGTATGGGAGAACATATTTGCAAATGTTACCACTGATAAAGGTTTAATCTCCATCATCTACAGACAGCTTATCCAACTAAATAAAAGGAAAATGAATGATCCAATTTAAAAATGGGCAATGGACCTAAATAGAATGTTTTCAAATGAAGACAGAAGGAAGGCCAAAAGGCACTTGAAAACATGCTCAAAGTCACTAATTATCCGAGAGATGCAAATCAAAACAACAATGCGGTACCATCTCACACCTGTCAGAATGGCCAACATCAACAAATCAACAAATGACAAGTGTTGCAAGGTTGCGGAGAAAAAGGAACCCTTGTGCACTGCTGGTGGGAATGCAGATTGGTGAAATCACTGTGGTGAACAGTGTGGAGTTTCCTCAAAAAACTGAAAATGGAACTCCCATTTGACCCAGTAATCCCACTCCTAGAAATATATCCCAAGAAACTAGAAACACCAATCAAAAAGGATATATGCACCCTTATGTTCATAGCAGCACAATCTACAATAACTAGGATTTGGAAACAGCCTCGGTGCCCATCAGCAGATGATTGGATAAAAAAACAATGGTACATCTATACAATGGAATATTATGCTGCCATAAAAAAGAAGGAATTCTCATCATTTGCAGCAACCTGGATAGATTTGGAGAACATCATGCTGAGTGAAATAAGCCAGTCAATGAAAGAGAAACACCACATGACCTCACTCATTTATGGATAATAAAGAACATTATAAACTGATGAACCAAAAGATAGATATAGAGACAGTAAAGCAACAAGCAGACTGTCAAATTACAGCGGGGAGGGGAGGGAGATCTGGCGGAGATAAGAGATCAACCGAAGGACTTGTATACATGCATATAAGTACAACCAAACTCTGGGGAGGGAGGGCATGTATGGGGGGGGGGGTGGTGGTAAGATATGTACACAGATAATAATTTAATAAAAAATAAAAAATGAAGAAAAGTCCTTTCTCCTAATAACCCTAAGCATCACAGCATGGGTTGGAACTGCCACAGGGAGCTTAACCACTGCTCTGCCTGTTTTGAAGCCGTGCCTCGGGACCTGCAAGAAACCTGTGGATGCCCAGCAAGGGGCGAAACTGGGAAAACAAGAACCTCACCCCCAGGGTAACCTCTCCTCCCCTTTCATATCACTTGTCATGCAACTGAGACCTTCCTCCTAAAGGTAACATCTAGGCCTCAGTTTTCTTTCAGCTCCAGGCACAAAAAGGAGCAAAACTAGACAAGTGATGCTATGGCAACCTTGGGACCAGCTTTTACCTCCCAAGACACTCAACAGGATTTCTCTCAAGCTCTCACCAACCAATCTCTTGGGGAAACCATGCTGCTGCACCCCTCTTCCAGCGCACTGCTATCAAAGTCCATTTCCCTATGATCTCAACATCCCCCCTCAGCAGGAAGCAATTACAGAAGATATGACCTTCATCCCTATGTCATAAAACAAAAACGCTGGAATGTTTGGTCTGATCAAATAATTGAACCGGTACCCCTCCCCCGGGAACTGGCCCTCCAGGTCATTTCACTAAGGACATTCCCTTTGACACATTTCACCTGTGGTGACCACATTCCATAAAGAAGTCTTTGCCTAGAAAAAAGCCGCTGACCCCATCACTGGGGGATGGAGCCATCCAGGCTCAGTCACCTGGTGAAAGAATATCTCGTGATCCCTCACCACTCTGGCCTCGTGCGTTCCTCCTTTGGCGATCTGACAGTAATGGCTCGGCTTTGTGGGGGTGAGAGTGAAACCAAGGCCGGTGACTGTGGTTTGGGACAACTGGGCTTTATGAGGGGATGTGCCACAGCCCCGGTCAGGCATTGAGGTAGAATGAGAAAAGAGTGGACGGGGGAATTTAGTAAGATGCAGTGTAGACGTGAGGTGGCTAATGGCTGTGAGACTGATCTGTCAACCCCCATAACTGACTGAGGAGTGGACAAGGGTCCCAGCGAATTTGGGGAGGGCCGAATAAGTGTCCATTAAAAAGGAGATCGGCTTACCTGCCACCAGTCATTCCCCGAGGCTCTGCCCTGGTGATGTGAGTCTGTGGGATCCTGTCAGGATCTGGGCAGCTTCTTCGGTGGCCAGTCCCAGCTCCAGACCGGATCCAGAGGGTGGCCATGCTGGACTGGCTGAGGTCCGACCTGGAGGGGTCAGACTACAGTCTGATTTCTAGTGGTCTTCCTTTTTGCACCTCGGGTGGGGCCCAGCTGGGAGTGTCGAGTTTGGGCAGGACTGGACCCAGTGTCTTTCCTTGTTGCATTTGAAGGAGGGCCGGAGGAGGCTTAGCCCCTGACTTACCCACAGTCGGAGGACCGACACTTGGTAGGGGCTCATGAGAATGGTGGGTAGGAGCTGAAAGGCTCCTTCTGGACCTCTGCCTTGGCCTGGTCTCGCCTTTGTTTTTGGATTTGGGTCTCCTTGTCTATGTTATTAAAGACTTTAAAAGTTATATTAACAAGGTCTTTTTGAGAGGTTTGTGGACGTGTGTCTATTTCGGAGTTTGCGGCTGATTGGGTATATTGGGGGCTGACTGGGCTATAAAATGGGTGTTCAGAGGAAGGGCTCCCTCTGGAGGGTGGGGTCTAAGGTGGGAAATCTCCATAAGGGCTTCGTGAGGCGGGAGAGGAGGAGAGCTGGGTTTTGTCAGGGCCCTGAGTGATCTCAGTAAGTTTGCCTTAGGTGACTACCTTAGGGGCAGCCTTTCTGAGTCCAGCAATGGGACAGGGGATTATATGGCTATGGAGCCGGGCCCTGGAGAATTAAATGATTGTCCCATCTCGGGTCAGTTTGGGGGTCCATGTCAGCGCCAACCAGGTTGGCTGCATGTCCTGTCTACAGAGGGATGGGCATGGGCAGGGGCAGGGGCTGCTGGCCCACGCACTCCTCCTCCTGCAGGTGAGAGAGGACAGGACGACATGGATGTTGGGCCAGGTCAGGTCATGTACTGGGTCAGGCCCTCGGATTCCTTGGTAAAGGTGGGGGTTGGTGGGAAAAGACCTGAGACGCCTCTCATTTGTTCTCCGGCAGACATGGAAATAGGATGTGCACCCGGGGTAGAGAGGGTGTGGAATAGAGCGGCTGCTGAAGAAGGTGCCCTCTGGGTGCCTGAGAGAATTGTTACGCCCAGACTTCGTGATCCCCAAGGACCACCAGGGAGCCAAGTCCGATGCAATAAACAAAAGAGCCTCTTCCATGCTAGCATGGTCTCTGTCCCACTCACACCAACAGCATGGTGGAAGAGAGCGAATTTCGCCAAGCCCTAGGGTTTTACTCCGGTGGTGATGTCACTGCTTTGGCTGACCCCGATTGGTTGGGTGAGGGCCAGGTTCCAGTTACGCAAAATGGAGGATAACTCCACCCTGCCCCACTGTGGAGTCAGGAGTTTATCCTCACCCCGCCCTCTCAGAGTGTTAGGTGTGGGGTGTTCTCTCTCTTCCACATCCAGTGGAAAAGGAGGAAGGGGTCCGGTTCCTGAGTAGAGGAGCTGAGAAATAAAAAAAAGAAAGAAAAGAAGACACAGAAATAGAAGCCAAGTTGGGAGCCGGGTGGAACTGCTGGCACCTCTGATGGGGACCCTGAGCCCATGCAGGGCATTTATTTTATACCCCCAAATACCAGGAAGTATTACCAAAACTTAGGATCAAAGGAGCTTATTTGCATTCTTGAGTAGGCCCCAGCATTCCTGGTTCTTGACAGGATTTACATATCAAAGCCACAGTCTCTGACAACTGGGCAAAGGTAAAAAGACAGTACTGATAACTCCAGCCTTTTGGGGAAGCATTTTCCCAGGGTGTGGCTCTGCCCTTCGCCCTGAGTTCAGCTGACAGTAATTAAAGAAATGCCCATGTGCCTTCCCAGGGGGCCCTCTACAGCTGGGTGGGGAAAGTCTGTAGTGGAGCTCAAGTTAGGGGTCAGGGGAGAAGATGGTTGCTGGTTAGGAGGCACCCTACTGCAGGTGAGGGAGGGTGGAGGCCGGTGGTCTTCTGGGTCAAAAGTAGATTTAGAATCAGAAGTGTTAGGGGGTGATGTGTGTGAAGGGGGGTCTGATGGGTAGAGTGTTACGCCCAGACTTCGTGATCCCCAAGGACCACCAGGGAGCTGAGTCCAATGCAATAAACAAAAGAGCCTCTTTCATGCTAGCGTGGTCTCTGTCCCACTCACGCCGGCAGCATGGCAGAAGAGAGAGCGAATTTCGCCTAGTCCAGGGGTTTTACTCTGGTCGTTGGTGATGTCACTGCC
Organism: Pipistrellus hanaki; assembly: GCF_964339955.1. Taxonomy (NCBI): domain Eukaryota; kingdom Metazoa; phylum Chordata; class Mammalia; order Chiroptera; family Vespertilionidae; genus Pipistrellus; species Pipistrellus hanaki. Next base: position 7,133,408 of record NC_140511.1, read on the forward strand.
TTGGCTAACCCTGATTGGGCTAGGGTCCAGTTAATGGAGGATAACTCTGCCCTGCCCCACAGTGGAGTCAGGAGTTTATCCTCGCCCCGCCCTGCCCTCTCATTCCCCCCTTGTCTTATGTGCATGAGTCAAATCATTGACTTAGCCTACTTCCTTTCAGCATAAACAACAAATACAGTTACCAAGACCTTTAGTACCACAGTTCCCATCAGTATTGTCCTCACTGAAGTCCAGTACCCCTCCTGCAGGCATCAATTCTCCTCCTGGCCTGTGTGGAGCCCAGGCTGGGGATCTCACAGGTGAGGCCACTAGTTGCCAGGATCCAGGCCATGCAGGAGCTGGGAGTCATGTAGTCAGGTCTGGGGGCCATCTACTTCAACAGCAGTGGGCATGCTCAGGATAACAGTGTAGCGTCCCTTTGAGTCCTTGGGCAGTGAATTTCTTTACCCACATTGAGTTCCTGGGCTACAGGGTCTGCGGTGGGCACTGGCAGTGCATCTGGAACAAGCAAACTGCAGAGCCTGTAAGGACTTGAGCAAGGGAATGGTTACCATACTCGATCCCCCCCAGAAAAGGGGAAACTTGTCCCAGTAAGGGGTACACCTGGCCCTTAAGAGGGCAAAGGACAGGGGGTTGGTCCAATTTTCACTGATTCTGGGACACATTTAGTTAAACCCCTTTTCCAGAGTCTCACTTCCTGTCTGAGGCTAGAGCTATACTATGAGATACCTTAGCTACCAAGGTGGGGCTGTTATCTGATACTGGCCGCCCGAATCTAGGTATAATCTCCTGGAGTAATCTCTTGATTACTATAGAGGCAGTTTCCATCCTAGTGGGGTATACTTCAACCTAATCTGAAGTGTCTACAAAAACTAGACCTTATTGCTGGTGGCTTAATCTCTGAAATCCACCTACCAATGCTCTCCTGGGGAAGTTCCCTGGGACCCAAATTCCCAGGGGGACTTCCTTACCTTGCTTAGCATTTACTTATGCACAGACAGTACTTCTAGCAACTCTGCCTCACAGAAGTTCAGAAGTCTTGGTGACACTTAAGTGGGTAACCTGGTGTCACTGGGCAACTCTGACCTAGAGCCTCTGGGACCAACAGTCTTGCATATGAAGAGTCCACCAACCATCTGGTCCTTCAGTGGCTTGCTTCTGTTCAGCCAATTCCTTCCAGTTGCAGTTGGTAACCCTCTTTCCTCTGTGGATGGCACAGTGTCTCCATCAAAGGGCCTGGATTAAGGCCAAAAGTTCAGGAACTGTGCCCAAATGGTGTGGTCCAGGGTGACTACCACTGCCCCTGCATATCAGGTCCCATCCTGAACGTAACTGCTCCCATCCGTGAACAGTACCTTGTCGTCTGTTACCTCTGTGCAGTCATGAATGGGTTCCTCATCATCATCTGGAAGCAGGCTGGCAGGGTTGATGGCCATAGTCTTATGAATCCGGACACAGGGCTGGTCCAGGAGAAAAGCTTGGCCCAGAGTCTGCTTATTTGCCTCCTTCACCAGCAGTGCTGTGGTGGCCACCGCCTGGGAGCACGCTGGCCACCCTGCTGCCACAGGGTCCAGTCTCTTAGACAGATAGGCAATAGGTCTCTTCCACGGACCTAGAGTCTGAGTGAGAACCCCTTTGGCAATGCCTCTTACCTCACTCACGTAGAGGTGGAAAGGGTTCGCGATGTCTGGCGAGGCTAGGGCAGGTGCTGAGACGAGAGCCTTCTTTAGCTTCTCAAAGGCCCATTGTCCAGTTCAGCAGCTGCGTTCCTTCAGTACATGTTCCTTCTGAGGTCCACAGTCCTTCTTCGATGTCCAAGGGGGCTCCCTGCTTTCTACAATAAACATACTAATTCTTTCCTATTAGTTGCTGGCCTTTTATCATTTCAAATTAACTTCTAAATTTTCTTTCTATATCCTTCAAAAATACATAACCATGCTTTAAATTTTAAAGAAAAGGCAAGGGCCGAAACCAGTTTGGCTCAGCAGTAGAGCGTCGGTCTGTGGACTGAGAGGTCCCAGGTTCGATTCCGGTCAAGGACATGTACATTGTTTGCAGTTGGTAACTCTCTTTCTGGTTCTCTCATCGACATTTCTAGCTCTCTATCTTTCTCCCTTCCTCTCTGTAAAAAAATCAATAAAATATTTAAAGAAAAGGCAAGGGAGGAGGGAGCAGGTCCAGTACCTTGTTCCCAGGTCTCTGGCTGCTTGAAATTTAAAATGCCACGTTTTTCCTATAGATACAGATTTATCTGCATTTCTAAGTCCCCCCTGACCCCCCTCCCCCGCAGAACATCGGTGAAAATTGTTCGCCCATGAGGCCTCTTCCCCGGACCCGAGGCTGCCACGCGGCCCAGGCCCAGAGCGAGGCTGCTGCTGCCGCCCAGCTGCACTGCTCCAGCGGCCCCTGAGGAGGAGGCGCGGGGCACCCTGCCAGCTTCCCGGCTCCGCCTCCCCTTCTCCAGGCAATCAGCAAAATTAACCCAGGTGCCTGCCCCCGAGCAAGGCCGCCACTGCCCAGCCGCGCTCCAACGAGCAGACCGAGCCCGGCGGAAGCTCCCCCTCCGACCCAACGCCGCCAGGGGCCCCCACACCACCTCCGGCTCCATCCTGGGGCGCCTCGCCCCCCGCCGACACCAAACTCAGACCTGGGAAAGGCTCCCGTCACTTTCCCGCATGTGAGGCATGGGCTCAGCCACTCGCCTCGTCCTGAGAGGCTTCTATCCCTCTCCCCAGGTGAGGGGCCCTCGAGGAGAGGATTCCACGTCTCTCCTGACTGAGGGGCCCTCCCGGAAGGTCAGAATGCCTTCTGAATCCTCCGGCCCGTGGACTTAATGGCGCGTCTGCCAGACGTATTCGGGCACCGACGACGCGAGAGATTTCCACATCCCCCCAGAGCGCTCACACAAGGACAGACAAACACACACCTACCGCGGCCAGCCAGGCTCTCCGGATCGGTGTCCCTCATGGTCCTGGGGATCCCTGACGAATTCCCCCATATATGTTACACCCAGACTTCGTGATCCTCAAGGCTCTTTTGTTTATTGCATCAGACTCGGCTCCCTGGTGGTCCTTGGGGATCACGAAGTCTGGGCGTAACAAGAGCAGTGCTGAGAGGGAGGGGGTCAAAACGGAAGGGTGAAAAGGCCTGGACGGAGGGAATCTCTGACCATTGTTCATTGCAGTGACAGCAATTATCTAAATTACACACTGTGGCCTGGCTGGTGCGGCTCAGAGATTGAGCATTGACCCAGGCACCAAGAGGTCACCAGTTCAATATCTGCTCAGGGCACATGTCCAGGTTGCTGACTTGATCCCCAGTAGGTGGCCTGCAGGAGGCAGCCCATAGATGTTTCGCTCACATCGATGCTTCTGTCTCTCTCTTCCTCTTCTTTCCTCTCTCTCTAAAATCAATAAAAGCATATTTTTAAGATAATAAAAATAAATTGTGCAATGTGTTAAAATTGCAAGTGCCATTTTTCAGCCCATTGAGACCTATCATCTAGTTTATGTTGTGGCCAAACAGCGTTTCGAAGGAAAGTGAGGGCCTTGGGCCTGATCTCCCTGAGTGTGCAGAGGGCGGTGGCGTGGCCCAGGAGAGGAAGGGTGAGTGACAGACCACAGACCCAAAGGGGGCTGTTTAGGGCAGGTGTCTCCGCTGCCACACAAATCCCCACGAGGAACGAGAGGGACCCTTCGGACTGGGTGTCCCCATCCAGAAGGACCCAAAGCCAAACGGCTGAGGAGCCTTGTGGCCCAGCGCTAGGACTTCAGAGGCCAGAGGCTTCCGAGAAGTCGGGGAGAGAGAGTGGGCAGAAGACCGGACACGAGGGGGATTGTGGACGGCACTCACCTGGAGACGATCGGCCGGTGTGGGTTGGGGGTCAGCGATGGAGAAGGAGCGATTCCCAGGCCAGTGTCCTCCTTGGTGGGCTGGGGGGACCCCATAAGAGAAGGAGCCTGATGGAGGCTGGCAATGGAGGCACTGGAGTGGGACTCGGAGGAAAACCCAGGAGGAGCTGCCGCTGCCTACTGCTCTCCGAGTAGCAAACTGGGGTGACTGAGCCAGGGCGACTGCTCCCCTTCCCATGGAACCCTCCCGGGTTTTGGCACCGAATGTTAGGGTCACCCAGGAGGAATGCATGAGGCCCAAAGGGGTAAAGAATTATAAATCTACTACAAGCCCAGTGCATGAAATTTGTGCACGGGTAGGATTCCTAGCTCTTGCCGACGGCCAGCTGGGGCCTCCCTTCCCCAGCTGCCAGCTGGGGCTTCCTTCATTCCATGCTGCCCCCTGGTGGTCAGCGCACATTATAGGAAGCAATTGAACTTCCAAGGAGACACTTTGCATATTAATCTTTTATATATATATAAATCAGGTCATCTGGAAACCAGATGGGCTGACCCCCCAATTGGTGCCAGCACTGCGGGGTGAAGAGGCAGAGGTGGGCTTTTTCCATGGGGGCTCTCTGGGTGGTCAGGATTCTGGGAAGGCCTGGGGCAGAGAGGTAAGGGTCTTAGCAAATGGGATGTGGTCTAAGCGAAAGGGAATGTTCATTGCGAAGTGGCCTAAAGGTCAGCTCTCAGGGGAGGGGTGTCAATTCAATTATTTGATCAGACCTAACAGAGCGGGAGACAAGAGAGGCAGCGAGAAGGATGCTTTTGTTGCTGATGAAATCGAACAGTAACACATTTTAAAAAGAGTCATCCTACATTTAAAATATATATATATATCTTTATTGATTTCAGAGAGGAAGGGGGAGGGAGAGAAAAACATCGATTAACTGCCTCCTGCACACCGTGTGCCCTGGCCAGGAATCTAACCATGAGTCGGGCTTACAGGCTCCATCCCTAGTGTGGGGCATGCAGGAGGCAGCCAATCGAAGATTCTCTCTCATTGATAACTCTCTCTCTCTCCCTCTCTCTCTCTCTCTCTCTCTCTCTCTCTCTCTCTCTCTCTCCTCTCTTTCTCCCCTCTCTCTCTCCCTTCCTCTCTGAAATAAATAAAACTATATTTAAAAAACAAACAAACCTGCTCAGGCCTGCCGCTCACCCATCACCCCACCGAGTCCACTGAGAAGACAGAACCACGCTAGGCTTAAACCAGGGATTCGCAAGGTGACAGGAGAGGCAGGACACCCAGATGAGCAGCCGCAATCAGCTGCCCTTCTGGGCCCAGGGAGGAGGTGGGTTCCAGCCTGAGGCTCAAGCCTCAGACGGAGCTGGAGGCCCGGCCCTGGAGCCCCGGCCCTGGAGGGGGGATCACAAGGCACCAGGAGGCGCCCAGGCTGACAGCAGGAGGAAAGAAATATCCCCAGCTTCCCCATCCTCCTAGGCTCCTCCTTCTCCCGTGGCTCTGATTGGCTCAAAGGCTTAGAGGCAAGGGACCCTGGGAAACGTAGTTCCCTAGGCCACAAACCAAGGCCCATAAAGGCTGAAAGTGGATTTGGAACAAAGGCAAATGCCAGGACGCTGGCTCTGTCTTCCTCTCACAGGTGCAGTAAACCTTACTGAGCACCTAGCTGCTGGGAGATCATGGAAAACGGAAAGGCTGGGTCCTGTCCTCACTGAGCAGCACCTGGCCTGGCCCAGCCCTGCCAGCCCAGCACCTTGCACCGGCCTGGGGGAGTAGGGCACCGCTGGCCCCCTGGCAGAAGGGACGTGACAGGGGCAGAGAGAGTGTGGGCGGCTCTGACTGCGGACGGGAGTCCTGTCTGTGGCCGGACTGCTTTGCTCTGAGCACAGAAGGCGCAGGCTCACCTGGTGGGCGCTGCAGGGGGACCTGGGCGCTCACCTGGAATGCAGCCCCCCTCCCTCCGGGAGCTCCTGGGAGCATGGAAAGGTCAGCAACCTTGCTGCCGAGCCAGAGCCCCGGCCCTCTGGAGGCCCAGCCTGGCTCACCCACAGGCCTTTGCTCACCCACAGGCCTTTGTTTACCCACAGGCCTTTGCTCACCCTCAGGCCTTTGCTCACCCTCAGGCCTTTGTTTACCCACAGGCCTTTGCTCACCCTCAGGCCTTTGTTTACCCTCAGGCCTTTGCTCACCCTCAGGCCTTTGTTTACCCACAGGCCTTTGTTTACCCACAGGCCTTTGCTTACCCACAGGCCTTTGCTCACCCACAGGCCTTTGTTTACCCACAGGCCTTTGCTCACCCTCAGGCCTTTGCTCACCCACAGGCCTTTGCTTGCCCACAGGCCCACAGGCCTTTGCTCAACCTTAGGTTTTTAATCCTTTTCCTACTTCACCCTGTACTCATTGTCCTTCTGCCCAATCTAAGCAGCTGGAGTGTGTGTGTGGGAGGGGGGAGGTTAGGGGGGGCAGATTTCTGTGGTGAACTGCTCTCCCACGCTGCGGCAGGACCGAGTACACATATATGACACAACCCTGCCGCTGCTTCCCTGGCTCAGGGAGCGACAGGCACGCGGTCCCTCTGACTGTCTGGTCACACTGGCAGTGCTTCTCCCCAGCAGCTGCACAGCCGCCGGGGGCCCCGGCGCGGCCCGCGGCCGCCCAGCCTTCGGCCTCGGCAGGTCCCAGGGGAGGTCCTCCACCAGGGCACCTGGAGCCGCCGAGCTCACAGGGCACCGCGGCCGCTCCGCCGCCTCGGCCGCCGGGAACCTTCCCGACCCGCCCCCGGCGACAGGGCCAGGAGAACAAGCTGGAGCCAGCTCAGGGGGCAACTGCTGTCCCCTGTGCGAGCCCGCCCAGGACACACACACACACACACACCACACACCACACAACACACACACACACCACACACACCACACACATCACACAGAGCACACACATCACACACAGCACACACACACCAGACACCACACAGCACACACAGCACACAGAGCACACACATCACACACAGCACATACCACACACACCACACACACACACACACACATACACACACACACCACACACACCACACAACACACACACACACCACACACACACCACACAGCACACACAGCACACAGAGCACACACATCACACACAGCACATACCACACACACCACACACACACACACACACATACACACACACACCACACAACACACACACCACACACCACACACATCACACAGAGCACACACATCACACACAGCACACACACACCAGACACCACACAGCACACACAGCACACAGAGCACACACATCACACACAGCACACACACACCAGACACCACACAGCACACACAGCACACAGAGCACACACATCACACACAGCACATACCACACACACCACACACACACACACACACATACACACACACACCACACACACCACACAACACACACACACACCACACACATCACACACATCACACAGAGCACACACATCACACACAGCACACACACACCAGACACCACACAGCACACACAGCACACAGAGCACACACATCACACACAGCACATACCACACACACCACACACACACACACACACATACACACACACACCACACACACCACACAACACACACACACACCACACACACCACACACACCACACAACACACACACACACCACACACACACCACACACACCACATACCACACACACCACACAACACACACACACACCACACACACCACACACAGCACACACCACACACATCACACACACCACACAGCACACACACCACACACACACAGCACGCACACCACACACCACACACACACACCACACACCACACACACACACCACACACACCACACACCACACACACACACCACACACCACACACCACACACACCACACACACACACCACACACACACCACACAACACACACA